>NC_090741.1:112054386-112066886 GCF_036898095.1 Palaemon carinicauda
AGAGAGGAAAAAGGCAGGACTTCGCTCCGAAAGGCAAAAAAGGCCGGACTTCGGTCCAAGACAAAAAATGCCGGACTTCGCTCCGGGAGACAAAAAAGGCTGGACTTCGCTCCAACAGACAAAAAAGGCCGGACTTCATTCTGAGAGGCGAAAAAGGCCGGACTTCGCTTCGAAAGGCAAAAAAGGCCAGACTTTGCTCCAAAAGGCAAAAAAGGCCGGACTTCGCTCCGAGAGGCAAAAAAGGCCGGACTTCGCTCCGAAAGACAAAAAACGCCGGACTTCGCTCCGAGAGACAAAAATAGCCGGACTTCGCTCCGAAAAGCAAAAAGGCAAAACTTCGTTCTGAAAGACAAAAGAGGCCGGACTTCACTCCGAAAGATAAAAAAGGCCGGACTTCGCTCCGAAAGGCTAAAAAGCCGGACTTGGCTCCGAAAAGCAAAAAAGGCCGGACTTTCCTCCAAAAGGCAAAAAAGGCCAGACTTTGCTCCGGGAGACAAAAAAGGCCGAACTACGCTTCAACAGACAAAAAAGGCCGTACTTCACTCTGAGAGACGGAAAAGGCCGGACTTCGCTCCGAAAGACAAAAAGGCTGGACTTCGCTCCTACAGGCAAAAAAGGCCGGACTTCGCTACAAAAGACCAAAGAGGCCGGACTTCACTTCGAGAGAAAAAAAGGCCGGACTTCCCTCCGAAAGGCAAAAAAGGCAGGACATCGTTCTGACAGACAAAAAAGGCCGACCTTCGCTCCGAAAGACAAAAAAGGCCGGACATCGCTCCGAAAGACAAAAAATGCCGGACATCGCCCCGAAAGACAAAAAAGGCCGGACTTCGCTCTGGGAGACAAAAAAGGCCGTACTTCGCTCCATAGGCAAAAAAGGCCGGACTTATCTCCGAGAGACAAAAAAGGCCGGACTTCGCTACGAAAGGCAAAAAAGGCCGGACTTTGCTCCAAGAGAGGAAAAAGGCAGGACTTCGCTCCGAAAGGCAAAAAAGGCCGGACTTCGCTCCAAGACAAAAAATGCCGGACTTCGCTCCGGGAGACAAAAAAGGCTGGACTTCGCTCCAACAGACAAAAAAGGCCGGACTTCATTCTGAGAGGCGAAAAAGGCCAGACTTCGCTTCAAAAGGCAAAAAAGGCCAGACTTTGCTCCAAAAGGCAAAAAAGGCCGGACTTCGCTCCGAGAGGCAAAAAAAGCCGGACTTCGCTCCGAAAGACAAAAAACGCCGGACTTCGCTCCGAGAGACAAAAATAGCCGGACTTCGCTCCGAAAAGCAAAAAAGGCAAAACTTCGTTCTGAAAGACAAAAGAGGCCGGACTTCACTCCGAAAGATAAAAAAGGCCGGACTTCGCTCCGAAAGGCTAAAAAGCCGGACTTGGCTCCGAAAAGCGAAAAAGGCCGGACTTTCCTCCAAAAGGCAAAAAAGGCCAGACTTTGCTCCGGGAGACGAAAAAGGCCGGACTTCACTCCAAAAGGCGAAAAAGGCCGAACTTCACTCCAAAAGGCAAAAAAAGGCAGGACTTCGATCCGAAAGGCAAAAAAGGCCAGGCTTTGCTCCGAAACACAAAAAAGGCCGGACTTCGCTCCAAAAGACCAAAAAGGCCGGACTTCACTTCGTGAGAAAAAAAGGCCGGACTTCCCTCCGAAAGGCAATAAAGGCAGGACATCGTTCCGACAGACAAAAAAGGCCGAACTTCGCTCCGAAAGACAAGAAAGGCCGGACATCGCTCGGAAAGACAAAAAAGGCCGGACATCGCCCCGAAAGAAAAAAAAGGCCGGACATCGCTCCGGGAGACAAAAAAAGCCGGACTTCGCTCTAAAGGAAAAATAAGGCCGCTCTTCGCTCCAAAAGGCAAAAAAGGCCGGACTTCGCTCTGAAAAGCAAAAAAGGCCGGACTTTACTCCGAAAGTCGAAAAGGCCGGACTTCGCTCTGAAAAGCAAAAAAGGATGGTTTTTGCTCTGAGACAATAAAGGCCCGACTTCGCTCCGGGTGACAAAAAAAAGGCAACACTTCGCTCCGAGAGACAATATAGGCCGGACTTCGCTCCGAGAGACAAAAAAGGACCGGACTTCACTAGGAGAGGCAAAAAAGCCGGACTTCACTTCGAAAGGCAAAAAAGGCCGGACTTCGCTCCGGAAGGCAAAAAAGGCCGGACTTCGCTCCAAGAGACAAAAAAAGCCGGACTTCCCTCCAAGAGACAAAAAAGGCCGGACTTTGCTCCAAAAAGCAAAAAAAGGCTGGACTTTGCTCCGAAACGCAAAAAAGGGCCGGGACATCACCCCGTAAGACAAAAAAGGCCGGATTTTGCTAGGAGAGACAAAATAGGCCGGACTTCGTTCCAAGAGACAAAAAAGGCTGGACTTCGCTCCGAAAGACAAAAAAGGCCGGACTTCGCTTCGAAAGGCAAAAAAGGCCTGAATTCGCTCCGACAGACGAAAAAGGCCAGACTTCGCTCCGAGAGACATAAAAGGCCGGACTTCGTTTCGAGAGAGAAAAAGGCCAGACTTCGCTCCGGGAGACTAAAAAGGCTGGATTCGTTCTGAAAACCAAATAAGGCCGGACTTTGCTCCGAAAGGCAAAAAAGGCCAGAATTTGCTCTGAACAGTAAAAAAAGGCCGGACTTTGCTCCGGAAGACAAAAAAGGCCGGACTTCGCTTCCAAAGGCAAAAAAGGCCGGACTTCGCTCAGAAAGGCAGTAAAGGCAGGACATCGTTCCGACAGACAAAAAAGTCCGAACTTCGCTCCGAAAGACAAGAAAGGCCGGACATCGCTCGGAAAGACAAAAAAGGCCGGACATCGCCCCGAAAGACAAAAAAGGCCGGACATCGCTCCGGGAGACAAAAAAAGCCGGACTTCGCTCTATAGGAAAAATAGGGCCGCTCTTCGCTCCAAAAGGCAAAAAAGGCCGGACTTCGCTCTGAAAAGCAAAAAAGGCCGGACTTTGCTCCGAAAGTCGAAAAGGCCGGACTTCGCTCTGAAAAGCAAAAAAGGATGGAATATGCTCTGAGAGACAAAAAAGGCCCGACTTCACTCCGGGCGACAAAAAAAAGGCAATACTTCGCTCCGAGACACAATATAGGCCGGACTTCGCTCCGAGAGACAAAAAAGGGCCGGACTTCACTAGGAGAGGCAAAAAAGGCCGGACTTCATTTCGAAAGGCAAAAAAGGCCGGACTTCGCTCCGGAAGGCAAAAAAGGCCGGATTCGCTCCAAGAGACAAAAAAAGCCGGACTTCGCTCCAAGAGACAAAAAAGGCCGGACTTTGCTCCAAAAAGCAAAAAAGGCTGGACTTTGCTCCGAAACGCAATAAAGGGCCGGGACATCACCCCGTAAGACAAAAAAGGCCGGATTTTGCTAGGAGAGACAAAATAGGCCGGACTTCGTTCCAAGAGACAAAAAAGGCTGGACTTCGCTCCGAAAGACAAAAAAGGCTGGACTTCGCTTCGGAAGGCAAAAAAGGCCTGAATTCGCTCCGACAGACGAAAATGGCCAGACTTCGCTCCGAGAGACATAAAAGGCCGGACTTCGTTTCGAGAGAGAAAAAGGCCAGACTTCGCTCCGGGAGACTAAAAAGGCCGGATTCGTTCCGAAAGCCAAATAAGGCCGGACTTCGCTCCGAAAGGCAAAAAAGGCCAGAATTTGCTCTGAACAGCAAAAAAAGGCCGGACTTTGCTCCGGAAGACAAAAAAGGCCGGACTTCGCTCCCAAAGGCAAAAAAGCCGGACTTCGCTCCGGGAGACAAAAAAGGCCGGACTTTTCTCCGGGAGACAAAAAAGGCCGGACTTCGCTCCGAAAGACATAAAAGGCCGGACTTCGCTCAGAAAGGCAAAAAAGGCCGGACTTCGCTCCGAAAGAAAAAAAGGCCGGACTTCGCTCCGAAAGGCAAAAAAGGCCGGACTTCGCTCCGAAAGAAAAAAGGCCGGACTTCGCTCCGAAAGGCAAAAAAGGCAAAACTTTGTTCTGAAAGACAAAAGAGGCCGGACTTCACTCCGAAAGATAAAAAAGGCCGGACTTCGCTCCGAAAGGCTAAAAAGCCGGACTTGGCTCCGAAAAGCGAAAAAGGCCGGACTTCCCTCCGAAAGGCAAAAAAGGCCGGACTTCGCTCCGAGAGACAAAAAAGACCGGACTTCGCTCCGAAAGGCGAAAAAGGCCGGATTTCCCTCCGAAAGGCAGAAAAGGCCGGACTTTGCTCCGGGAGACGAAAAAAGCCGGACTTCGCTCCAAGAGGCAAAAAAGGCCGGACTTCGCTCCAAGAGACGAAAAAGGCCGGACTTCGCTCCGAAAGGCAAAAAAGGCCGGACTTCACTCCGAAACAAAAAGGCCGCACTTCGCTGACGGGAGACAAAAAAGGCCGAACTACGCTCCAACAGACAAAAAGGGCCGGACTTCAGTCTGAGAGATGAAAAAGGCCGGACTTTGCTCCGAAAGACAAAAAAGGCTGGACTTCGCTCCTAAAGGCAAAAAAGGCCGGACTTCGCTCCGAAAGGCAAAAAAGGCCAGACTTTGCTCCGAACGCCAAAAAAAGGCCGGACTTCACTCCGGAAGACAAAAAAGGCCGGACTTCTCTCCGAAAGGCAAAAAAGGCCGGACTTTGCTCTGAGAGGCAAAAAAGGCCGGACTTCGCTCTGAAAGGCAAAAAAGGCCGGACTTCGCTCCGAAAGACAAAAAAGGCCGGACTTGCTCCGAAAGACAAAAAAGGCCGGACTTCGCTCAGAAAGCCAAAAAAGGCCGGACTTCGCTCCGAAAGACAAAAAAGACTGGCTTTCGCTCCGAAAGACAAAAAAGGCCGGACTTCGCTCCGAAAGGCGAAAAAGTCTGGACTTCCCTCCGAAAGGCAAAAAAGGTCGGACTTCGCTCCAAGAGACAAAAAAGGCCAGACTTCGCTCCGGGAGACAAAAGAGGACGGACTTAGCTCCAAAAGGCAAAAAATGCCAGACTTCGCTCTGAAATGCAAAGAAGGCTGGACTTCGCTCCGAAAGACAAAAAGGCCGGACTTCGCTCTGAAAGACCAAATAGGCCGGACTTCGCTTCGAGAGAAAATAAGGCCAGACTTTGATCCGAGAGACCAAAATGGCCGGACTTCGTTCCGAGAGACAAAAAAGGCCAGACTTCGCTGCGACATGCAAAAAAAGCCGGACTTTGCTCCGAAAAGAAAAAAAAGGCCTGACTTCGCACCTAAAAAAAAAGGCCGGACTTTGCTCAGTAAGGCAAAAAAGGACGGACTTCGCTTCTGAAGGCTAAAAAAGCCGGACTTCGCTCCAAAGGAAAAATAAGGCCGCTCTTCGCTCCAAAAGGCAAAAAAAGCCGGACTTCGCTCTGAAAAGCAAAAAAGGCCGGACTTTGCTCCGAAAGTCGATAAAGCCGGACTTCGCTCTGAAAAGCAAAAAAGGATGGAATTTGCTCTGAGAGACAAAAAAGGCCCGACTTCTCTCCGGGCGACAAAAAAAAGGCCACACTTCGCTCCGGGAGACAATATAGGCCGGACTTCGCTCCGAGAGACGAAAAAGGGCCGGACTTCACTAGGAGAGGCAAAAAAGGCCGGACTTCACTTCGAAAGGCAAAAAAGGCCGGACTTCGCTCCGGAAGGCAAAAAAGGCCGGACTTCGCTCCGAGAGACAAAAAAAGCCGGACTTCGCTCCAAAAGACAAAAAAGGCCGGACTTTGCTCCGAAAACCAAAAAAGGCTGGACTTTGCTCTGAAACGCAAAAAAGGGCCGGGACATCACCCCAAAAGGCAAAAAAGGCCGGATTTTGCTACGAGAGACAAAATAGGCCGGACTTCGCTCCAAGAGACAAAAAAGGCTGGACTTCGCTCCGAAAGACAAAAAAGGCCGGACTTCGCTTTGAAAGGCAAAAAAGGCCGGAATTCGCTCCGACAGACGAAAAAGGCCAGACTTCGCTCCGAGAGACATAAAAGGCCGGACTTCGTTTTGAGAGAATAAAAGGCCAGACTTCGCTCCGGGAGACTAAAAAGGCCGGAATCGTTCCGAAAGCCAAATAAGGCCGGACTTCGCTCCGAAAGGCAAAAAAGGCCAGACTTTGCTCTGAACAGCAAAAAAAGGCCGGACTTAACTCCGGAAGACAAAAAAGGCCGGACTTCGCTCCAAAGGCGAAAAAGGCCGGACTTTGCTCCGAGAGGCTAAAAAGGCCGGACTTCACTCCGAAAGGCAAAAAAGGCCGGACTTCGCTCCGAAAGACAAAAAATGCCGGACTTCGCTCCGAAAGACATAAAAGGCCGGACTTCGCTCAGAAAGGCAAAAAAGGCTGGACTTCGCTCCTAAAGAAAAAAAGGCCGGACTTCGCTCCGAAAGATGAAAAAGGCCGGACTTCCCTCCGAAAGGCAAAAAAGGCCAGACTCCACTCCGAAAGGCAAAAAAGGCCGGACTTTGCTCCGAAAGACAAAAAAGGCCGGACTTCGCTCCGGGAGACAAAAAAGGCCGTACTTCACTCCAAAAGGCGAAAAAGGCCGGACTTCCCTCCAAAGGCAAAAAAGGCTGGACTTTGCTCCAAGAGACGAAAAAGGCCGGACTTCGCTCCGAAAGTCAAAAAAGGCCGGACTTCGCTCCGAGACAAAAAAAGGCCGGACTTCGCCCCGGGAGACAAAAAAGGCCGGACTACGCTCCAACAGACAAAAAAGGCCGGACTTCACTCTGAGATACGGAAAAGGCCGGACATCGCTCCGAAACACAAAAAAGGCTGGACTTCGCTCCTAAAGGCAAAAAAGGCCGGACTTCGCTCCAAAAGACCAAAAAGGCCGGACTTCACTTCGAGAGAAAAAAAGGACGGACTTCCCTCCTAAAGGCAAAAAAGGCAGGACATCGTTCCGACAGACAAAAAAGGCCGACCTTCGCTCCGAAAGACAAAAAAGGCCGGACATCCCTCCGAAAGACGAAAAAGGCCGGACATCGCCCCGAAAGACAAAAAAGGCTGGACTTCGCACCGGGAGACAAAAAAGGCCGGACTTCGCTCCATAGGCAAAAAAGGCCGGACTTATCTCCGAGAGACAAAAAATGCCGGACTTCGCTCCGAAAGGCAAAAAAGGCCGGACTTCGCTCCAAGAGACGAAAAAGGCAGGACTTCGCTCCGAAAGGCAAAAAAGGCTGGACTACGCTCCAACAGACAAAAAAGGCTGGACTTCGCTCCGAAAGACAAAAAAGGCTGGACTTCGCTCCTAAAGGCGAAAAAGGCCGGACTTCGCTTCAAAAGGCAAAAAAGGCCAGACTTTGCTCCAAGAGGCAAAAAAGGCCGGGCTTCGCTCTGAGAGGCAAAAAAGGCTGGACTTCACTCAGAAAGACAAAAAACGCCGGACTTCGCTCCGAGAGACAAAAAAGGCCGGACTTCGCTCCGAAAGGCAAAAAAGGCAAAACTTCGTTCTGGAAGACAAAAGAGGCCGGACTTCACTCCGAAAGATAAAAAAGGCCGGACTTCGCTCCGAAAGGCTAAAAAGCCGGACTTGGCTCCGAAAAGCAAAAAAGGCCGGACTTCCCTCCGAAAGGCAAAAAAGGCCGGACTTTGCTCCGGGAGACGAAAAAGGCCGGACTTCACTCCAAAAGGCAAAAAAGGCCGGACTTCCCTCCAAAAGGCAAAAAAAGGCAGGACTTCGATCCTAAAGCCAAAAAAGGCCGGGCTTTGCTCCGAAAGACAAAAAAGGCTGGACTTCGCTCTGAGAGACAAAAAAGGCCGGACTTCGCTAAGCACGAGAAAAAAGGCCAAACTTCGCTCCGAGAGACGAAATAGGCCAAACTTCGCTCCGAGAGACAAAAAATGCCGGACTTCGCTCAGAAAGGCAGTAAAGGCAGGACATCGTTCCGACAGACAAAAAAGTCCGAACTTCGCTCCGAAAGACAAGAAAGCCCGACATCGCTCGGAAAGACAAAAAAGGCCGGACATCGCCCCGAAAGACAAAAAAGGCCGGACATCGCTCCGGGAGACAAAAAAAGCCGGACTTCGCTCTATAGGAAAAATAGGGCCGCTCTTCGCTCCAAAAGGCAAAAAAGGCCGGACTTCGCTCTGAAAAGCAAAAAAGGCCGGACTTTGCTCCGAAAGTCGAAAAAGCCGGACTTCGCTCTGAAAAGCAAAAAAGGATGGAATATGCTCTGAGAGACAAAAAAGGCCCGACTTCGCTCCGGGCGACAAAAAAAAGGCAATACTTCGCTCCGAGAGACAATATAGGCCGGACTTCGCTCCGAGAGACAAAAAAGGGCCGGACTTCACTAGGAGAGGCAAAAAAGGCCGGACTTCACTTCGAAAGGCAAAAAAGGCCGGACTTCGCTCCGGAAGGCAAAAAAGGCCGGACTTCGCTCCAAGAGACAAAAAAAGCCGGACTTCACTCCAAGAGACAAAAAAGGCCGGACTTTGCTCCAAAAAGCAAAAAAGGCTGGACTTTGCTCCGAAATGCAAAAAAGGGCCGGGACATCACCCCGTAAGACAAAAAAGGCCGGATTTTGCTAGGAGAGACAAAATAGGCCGGACTTCGTTCCAAGAGACAAAAAAGGCTGGACTTCGCTCCGAAAGACAAAAAAGGCCGGACTTCGCTTCGAAAGGCAAAAAAGGCCTGAATTCGCTCCGACAGACGAAAAAGGCCAGACTTCGCTCCGAGAGACATAAAAGGCCGGACTTCGTTTCGAGAGAGAAAAAGGCCAGACTTCGCTCCGGGAGACTAAAAAGGCCGGATTCGTTCCGAAAGCCAAATAAGGCCGGACTTCGCTCCGAAAGGCAAAAAAGGCCAGAATTTGCTCTGAACAGCAAAAAAAGGCCGGACTTTGCTCCGGAAGACAAAAAAGGCCGGACTTCGCTCCCAAAGGCAAAAAAGCCGGACTTTTCGCTCCGGGAGACAAAAAAGGCCGGACTTTTCTCCGGGAGACAAAAAAGGCCGGACTTCGCTCCGAAAGACATAAAAGGCCGGACTTCGCTCAGAAAGGCAAAAAAGGCCGGACTTCGCTCCGAAAGAAAAAAAGGCCGGACTTCGCTCCGAAAGACAAAAAAGGCCGGACTTCGCTCTGAAAGGCGAAAAAAGCCGGACTTCCCTCCGAAAGGCAAAAAAGGCCGGACTTCGTTCCGAGAGACAAAAAAGGCCGGACTTTGCTCCGGAAGACAAAAATGGCCGGACTTCGCTCCCAAAGGCAAAAAAGGCCGGACTTCGCTCCGGGAGACAAAAAAGGCCGGACTTTTCTCCGGGAGACAAAAAAAGGCCGGACTTCGCTCCAAAAGACATAAAAGGCCGGACTTCGCTCAGAAAGGCAAAAAAGGCCGGACTTCGCTCCGAAAGAAAAAAAGGCCGGACTTCGCTCCGAAAGACAAAAAAGGCTGGACTTTGCTCCGAAAGACAAAAAAGGCCGGACTTCGCTCCGGGAGACAAAAAAGGATGGACTTTGCTCCAAGAGATGAAAAAGGCCGGACTCCGCTCCGAAAGGCAAAAAAGGCCGGACTTCGCTCCGAGACAAAAAAAGACCGGACTTCGCTCCGGGAGACAAAAAAGGCCGAACTACGCTTCAACAGACAAAAAAGGCCGTACTTCACTCTGAGAGACGGAAAAGGCCGGACTTCGCTCCGAAAGACAAAAAAGGCTGGACTTCGCTCCTACAGGCAAAAAAGGCCGGACTTCGCTACAAAAGACCAAAGAGGCCGGACTTCACTTCGAGAGGAAAAAAGGCCGGACTTCCCTCCGAAAGGCAAAAAAGGCAGGACATCGTTCTGACAGACAAAAAAGGCCGACCTTCGCTCCGAAAGACAAAAAAGGCCGGACATCGCTCCGAAAGACAAAAAATGCCGGACATCGCCCCGAAAGACAAAAAAGGCCGGACATCGCCCCGAAAGACAAAAAAGGCCGGACTTCGCTCCATAGGCAAAAAAGGCCGGACTTATCTCCGAGAGACAAAAAAGGCCGGACTTCGCTACGAAAGGCAAAAAAGGCCGGACTTTGCTCCAAGAGAGGAAAAAGGCAGGACTTCGCTCCGAAAGGCAAAAAAGGCCGGACTTCGCTCCAAGACAAAAAATGCCGGACTTCGCTCCGGGAGACAAAAAAGGCTGGACTTCGCTCCAACAGACGAAAAAGGCCGGACTTCATTCTGAGAGGCGAAAAAGGCCGGACTTCGCTTCGAAAGGCAAAAAAGGCCAGACTTTGCTCCAAAAGGCAAAAAAGGCCGGACTTCGCTCCGAGAGGCAAAAAAGGCCGGACTTCGCTCCGAAAGACAAAAAACGCCGGACTTCGCTCCGAGAGACAAAAATAGCCGGACTTCGCTCCGAAAAGCAAAAAAGGCAAAACTTCGTTCTGAAAGACAAAAGAGGCCGGACTTCACTCCGAAAGATAAAAAAGGCCGGACTTCGCTCCGAAAGGCTAAAAAGCCGGACTTGGCTCCGAAAAGCAAAAAAGGCCGGACTTTCCTCCAAAAGGCAAAAAAGGCCAGACTTTGCTCCGGGAGACAAAAAAGGCCGAACTACGCTTCAACAGACAAAAAAGGCCGTACTTCACTCTGAGAGACGGAAAAGGCCGGACTTCGCTCCGAAAGACAAAAAAGGCTGGACTTCGCTCCTACAGGCAAAAAAGGCCGGACTTCGCTACAAAAGACCAAAGAGGCCGGACTTCACTTCGAGAGAAAAAAAGGCCGGACTTCCCTCCGAAAGGCAAAAAAGGCAGGACATCGTTCTGACAGACAAAAAAGGCCGACCTTCGCTCCGAAAGACAAAAAAGGCCGGACATCGCTCCGAAAGACAAAAAATGCCGGACATCGCCCCGAAAGACAAAAAAGGCCGGACTTCGCTCTGGGAGACAAAAAAGGCCGGACTTCGCTCCATAGGCAAAAAAGGCCGGACTTATCTCCAAGAGACAAAAAAGGCCGGACTTCGCTACGAAAGGCAAAAAAGGCCGGACTTTGCTCCAAGAGGGGAAAAAGGCAGGACTTCGCTCCGAAAGGCAAAAAAGGCCGGACTTCGCTCCAAGACGAAAAATGCCGGACTTCGCTCCGGGAGACAAAAAAGGCTGGACTTCGCTCCAACAGACAAAAAAGGCCGGACTTCATTCTGAGAGGCGAAAAAGGCCGGACTTCGCTTCAAAAGGCAAAAAAGGCCAGACTTTGCTCCAAAAGGCAAAAAAGGCCGGACTTCGCTCCGAGAGGCAAAAAAGGCCGGACTTCGCTCCGAAAGACAAAAAACGCCGGACTTCGCTCCGAGACACAAAAATAGCCGGACTTCGCTCCGAAAAGCAAAAAAGGCAAAACTTCGTTCTGAAAGACAAAAGAGGCCGGACTTCACTCCGAAAGATAAAAAAGGCCGGACTTCGCTCCGAAAGGCTAAAAAGCCGGACTTGGCTCCGAAAAGCGAAAAAGGCCGGACTTTCCTCCAAAAGGCAAAAGAGGCCAGACTTTGCTCCGGGAGACGAAAAAGGCCGGACTTCACTCCAAAAGGCGAAAAAGGCCGGACTTCACTCCAAAAGGCAAAAAAAGGCAGGACTTCGATCCGAAAGGCAAAAAAGGCCAGGCTTTGCTCCGAAACACAAAAAAGGCTGGACTTCGCTCCAAAAGACCAAAAAGGCCGGACTTCACTTCGTGAGAAAAAAAGGCCGGACTTCCCTCCGAAAGGCAATAAAGGCAGGACATCGTTCCGACAGACAAAAAAGGCCGAACTTCGCTCCGAAAGACAAGAAAGGCCGGACATCGCTCGGAAAGACAAAAAAGGCCGGACATCGCCCCGAAAGACAAAAAAGGCCGGACATCGTTCCGGGAGACAAAAAAAGCCGGACTTCGCTCTAAAGGAAAAATAAGGCCGCTCTTCGCTCCAAAAGGCAAAAAAGGCCGGACTTCGCTCTGAAAAGCAAAAAAGGCCGGACTTTACTCCGAAAGTCGAAAAGGCCGGACTTCGCTCTGAAAAGCAAAAAAGGATGGTTTTTGCTCTGAGACAATAAAGGCCCGACTTCGCTCCGGGTGACAAAAAAAAGGCAACACTTCGCTCCGAGAGACAATATAGGCCGGACTTCGCTCCGAGAGACAAAAAAGGACCGGACTTCACTAGGAGAGGCAAAAAAGGCCGGACTTCACTTTGAAAGGCAAAAAAGGCCGGACTTCGCTCCGGAAGGCAAAAAAGGCCGGACTTCGCTCCAAGAGACAAAAAAAGCCGGACTTCCCTCCAAGAGACAAAAAAGGCCGGACTTTGCTCCAAAAAGCAAAAAAAGGCTGGACTTTGCTCCGAAACGCAAAAAAGGGCCGGGACATCACCCCGTAAGACAAAAAAGGCCGGATTTTGCTAGGAGAGACAAAATAGGCCGGACTTCGTTCCAAGAGACAAAAAAGGCTGGACTTCGCTCCGAAAGACAAAAAAGGCCGGACTTCGCTTCGAAAGGCAAAAAAGGCCTGAATTCGCTCCGACAGACGAAAAAGGCCAGACTTCGCTCCGAGAGACATAAAAGGCCGGACTTCGTTTCGAGAGAAAAAAAGGCCAGACTTCGCTCCGGGAGACTAAAAAGGCTGGATTCGTTCTGAAAACCAAATAAGGCCGGACTTCGCTCCGA
>NC_090741.1:112080939-112100939 GCF_036898095.1 Palaemon carinicauda
GCTAAGAGCGAAAATAAAAGGCCAGACTTCGCTCCGAGAGACAAAATAGGCCGGACTTCGCTCTGAGAGACAAAAAAGGCTGGACTTCGCTTCGAGAAACAAAAAAGGCCGGACTTTGCTCCAAAAGGCAAAAAAGAAAGGACTTCGCTCCTAAAGACAAAAAAGGCCGGACTTCGCTCCGAGAGGCAAAAAAGGCCGGACTTTACTCCGAAAGGCAAAAAAGGCCCGATTTCGCCCAAAAAGACAAAAAAGGCCGGACATCATTCCGACAAAAAAAAGGCCGGACTTCGCTTCGAAAGACAAAAAAGGCCGGACATCACTCCAAAAGACAAAAAAGGCCGGACTTCGCTCCGATAGACAAAAAAAGGCCGGACTTCGCTCCAAAAGACCAAAAAGGCCGGACTTCCCTTCGTGAGAAAAAAAGGCCGGACTTCCCTCCGAAAGGCAGTAAAGGCAGGACATCGTTCCGACAGACAAAAAAGGCCGAACTTCGCTCCGAAAGACAAGAAAGGCCGGACATCGCTCGGAAAGACCTAAAAAGGCCGGACATCGCCCCGAAAGACAAAAAGGCCGGACTTCGCTCCGGGAGACAAAAAAGGCCGGACTTCGCTCGAAAAGGCGAAAAAGGCCAGGACTTCCCTCCACAAGGCAAAAAAGGCCGGCCTTCGCTCCGAAAGGCTAAATAGGCAGGGCTTTCCTCCGAAAGACAATAGAGGCCGGACTTCGCTCCGAGAGACAAAGAAGGCCGGACTTCGCTCTGAGGGACAAAAAAGGCTGGACTTCGCTCCTAAAGGCGAAAAAGGCCGGACTTCGCTTCAAAAGGCAAAAAAAGGCCAGACTTTGCTCCAAGAGGCAAAAAAAGGCCGGACTTCGCTCCGAGAGGCAAAAAAGGCCGGACTTTCGCTCCGAAAGACAAAAAAACGCCGGACTTCGCTCCGAGAGACAAAAAAGGCCGGACTTCGCTCCGAAAGGCAAAAAAGGCAAAACTTCGTTCTGAAAGACAAAGGAGGCCGGACTTCACTCTGAAAGATAAAAAAGGCCGGACTTCGCTCCGAAAGGCTAAAAAGCCGGACTTGGCTCCGAAAAGCGAAAAGGCCGGACTTCCCTCCAAAAGGCAAAAAAGGCCTGACTTTGCTCCGGAGACGAAAAAGGCCGGACTTCACTCCAAAAGGCGAAAAAGGCCGGACTTCCCTCCAAAAGGCAAAAAAAGGCAGGACTTCGATCCAAAAGGCAAAAAAGGCCGGGCTTTGCTCCGAAAGACAAAAAAGGCCGGACTTCGCTCCGAGAGACAAAAAAGGCCGGACTTTGCTGAGCGCGAGAAAAAAGGCCAGACTTCGCTCCGAGAGACAAAATAGGCCAAACTTCGCTTCGAGAGACAAAAAATGCCGGACTTCGCTCCGGGAGACGAAAAAGGCCGGATTTTGCTCCGAAAGGCAAAAAAGGCCGAACTTCGCTCCGTAAGACAAATAAGACCGGACTTCGCTCCGAGAGGCAAAAAAAGGCCGGACTTCACTCTGAAAAGCAAAAAAGGCCGGACTTCGCTCCGGGAGACAAAAAAGGCCGGACATCGCTCTTAAAGACATAAAAGGACGGACTTCGCTCAGAAAGGCAAAAAAGGCCGGACATCACTCTTAAAGACATAAAAGGACGGACTTCGCTCAGAAAGGCAAAAAAGGCGGACTTCGCTCCGAAAGACAAAAAAGGCCGTACTTCGCTCCGGGAGACAAAAAAGGCCGGACTTCGCTCAGAAAGGCAAAAAACGCCGGACTTCGCTCCGAAAGATAAAAAACGCCGGACTTCGCTCACGAAAGACAAAAAAGGCCGGACTTCACCTCCGAAAGGCGAAAAGGCCGGACTTCCCTCCGAAAGGCAAAAAAGGCCGGACTTCGCTCCGAGAGATAAATAACGCCGGACTTCGCTCCGGGAGACAAAAAAGGCCGGACTTCGCTCTAAAAGAAGAAAAAGGCCGCACTTCCCTCTATAAGGCAAAAAAGGATGGACTTTGCTCCGTGAGGCAAAGAAGGCCGGACTTCGCTCCGGGAGGCAAAAAAGGCCGGACTTCGCTCCGATAGACAAAAAAGGCCGGACTTCGCTTCGAAAGATAAAAAAAGCCGGACTTCGCTCCGAAAGGCAAAAAAGGTCGGACTTCGCTCCGAAAGGCAAAAAAGGCCGGAATTTGCTCCGAGACAAAAAAGGCCTGACTTCGCTCCAAGCGACAAAAAAGGCCAGACTTTGCTTCGAGACACAAAAAAGACTGGGCTTTGCTCCGAAAGGCAAAAAAGGCCGGACTTCAATCAGAGAGACAAAAAAGGCCAGACTTCGCTCCGAAAGACAAAAAAGGCTGGACTTCGCTCCGAAAGACCAAAAAGGCCGGACTTCACTTCGTGAGAAAAAATGGCCGGACTTCCTTCTGAAAGGCAGTAAAGGCAGGACATCGTTCCGACAGACAAAAAAGGCCAGACTTCGCTCCGAAAGACAAGAAAGGCCGGACATCGCTCGGAAAGACATAAAAGGCCGGACTTCGCTCCGGGAGACAAAAAAGGCCGGACTTTGCTCGAAAAGGCAAAAAAGGCTGGACTTCCCTCCACAAGCAAAAAAGGCCGGCCTTTCGCTCCGAAAGGCAAAAAGGCAGGGCTTTGCCTCCGAAAGACAATAAAGGCCGGACTTCGCTCCGAGAGACTAAATAGGCCGGACTTCGCTCTGAGAGACAAAAAGGCTGGACATTCGCTCCAAGAGACAAAAAAGGCCGGACTTTGCTCCAAAAGGCAAAAAAGGCCGGACTTCGCTCCTAAAGACAAAAAAGGCCGGACTTTGCTCCGAGAGGCAAAAAAGGCTGGACTTTCTCAGAAAGGCAAAAAAGGCCAGACTTCGCTCTAAAACACAAAAAAGGCCAGACTTCGCTCTAAAAGACAAAAAAGGCCGGACATCGTTCCGACAAACAAAAAAGGCCGGACTTCGCTTCGAAAGACAAAAAAGGCCGGACTTCGTTCCGAGGAACAAAAAAGGCCGGACATCGCTCCGAGAGACAAAAAAGGCAGAACTTCGCTCCGAGAGACAAAAAAAGGCCGAACTTCCCTCGGGGAGACAAAAAAGGCTGGACTTCCCTCGGGGAGACAAAAAAGGCTGGACTTCGCTCTTCGAGACAAAAAAGGCCGGACTTCGTTCAGAAGGCAAAAAAGGTCGGACTTCGCTCCGAAAGACAAGAAACGCTGGACTTCGCTCCGAAAGACAAAAAAGGCCGGACTTCGCTCCGAAAGGCGAAAAGGCCGGACTTCCCTCCGAAAGGCAAAAAAGGCCGGACTTCGCTCCGCGACACAGAAAAGGCCGGACTTCGCTCCGAAAGGCAAAAAAGGCCGGACTTCGCTCCTGAAGGCAAAAAAGGCCGGACTTCGCTCCGGGAGACAAAAAAGGCTGGACTTCGCTCCGGGAGACAAAATAGGCCGGACTTCGCTCCAAAAGGCGAAAAAGGCCGCACTTCCCTCCAAAAGGCAAAAAAAAGGATGGACTTTGCTCCGAGAGGCGAAAAAGGCCGGACTTCGCTCCGAGGCAAAAAGGCCGCACTTCGCTCCGAAAGATAAAAAAGGCCGGACTTCGCTCCGAAAGGCAAAAAAGGTCGGACTTCGCTCCGAAAGGCAAAAAAGGCCGGAATATGCTCTGAGAGACAAAAAAGGCCAGACTTCGCTCCAAGCGACCAAAAAGGCCAGACTTTGCTCCGTGAGACAAAAAAGGCCGGGCTTTGCTCCGAAAGGCGAAAACGGCCGGACTTCCCTCCGAAAAGGCAAAAAAGGCCGGACTTCGCTCCGAAACGCAAAAAAGGCCGGACGTTTCTCTGAAAGGCAAAAAGGCCGGACTTCGCTCCGAAAGGCAAAAAAGGCAAGGCTTTGCTCCGAACGGCAAAAAAGGCCGGACTTCACTCCAGAAGACAAAAAAGGCCGGACTTCGCTCCAAAAGGCAAAAAAGGCCGGACTTTGCTCCGTGAGGCAAAAAAGGCCGGACTTCGCTCCGAAAGGCAAAAAAGGCCGGACTTTGCTCCGAGAGGCAAAAAAGGCCGGACTTCGCTCCGAGAGACGAAAGAGGCCGGACTTCGTTCCGGGAGACAAAGAAGGCCGGACTTTGCTAAGAGCGGAAAATAAAAGGCCAGACTTCGCTCCGAGAGACAAAATAGGCCGGACTTCGCTCTGAGAGACAAAAAAGGCTGGACTTCGCTCCGAGAGACAAAAAAGGCCGGACTTTGCTCCAAAAGGCAAAAAAGACCGGACTTCGCTCCTAAAGACAAAAAGGCCAGACTTCGCTCCGAGAGGCAAAAAGGCCGGACTTTACTCCGAAAGGCAAAAAAGGCCAGATTTCGCTCAAAAAGACAAAAACGGCCGGACATCGTTCCGACAAACAAAAAAGGCCGGACTTCGCTTCGAAAGACAAAAAAGGCCGGACATCACTCCAAAAGAAAAAAAAGGCCGGACTTCGCTCCCGAAAGACAAAAAAGGCCGGACTTCGCTCCAAAAGACCAAAAAGGCCGGACTTCCCTTCGTGAGAAAAAAAGGCCGGACTTCCCTCCGAAAGGCAGTAAAGGCAGGACATCGTTCCGACAGACAAAAAAGGCCGAACTTCGCTCCGAAAGACAAGAAAGGCCGGACATCGCTCGGAAAGACTAAAAAGGCCGGACATCGCCCCGAGAGACAAAAAAAGGCCGGACTTCGCCTCGAAAAGGCGAAAAAGGCCGGACTTCCCTCCACAAGGCAAAAAAGGCCGGCCTTCGCTCCGAAATGCTAAAAAGGCAGGGCTTTGCTCCGAAAGACAATAAAGGCCGGACTTCGCTCCGAGAGACAAAGAAGGCCGGACTTCGCTCTGAGGGACAAAAAAAGCTGGACTGGCTCCAAGAGACAATAAAAGGCCGGACTTTGCTCCACAAGGCAAAAAAGGCCGGACTTCCCTCCTAAGGACAAAAAAGGCCGGACTTCGCTCTGAGAGGCAAAAAAGGCCGGACTTCACTCCGAAGGCAAAAAAGGCCAGACTTCGCTCTAAAAGACAAAAAAGGCCGGACATCGTTCCGACAAACAAAAAAGGCCGGACTTCGCTTCGAAAGACAAAAAAGGCCGGACATCACTCCGAAAGACAAAAAAGGCCGGACTTCGCTACGAGAGACAAGAAAGGGAGGACTTCGCTCCGAAAGGCAAAAAAGGCTGGAATTCGCTCTGAGACAAAAAAGGCCGGACTTCGCTATGAGTGACAAAAAAGGCCAGACTTCGCTCCGAGAGACAAAATAGGCCGGATTACGCTCCAAAAGGCAAAAAAGGCCGGACTTCGCTCCCAAAGGCAAAGAAGGCTGGACTTCGCTCCGAAAGACAAAAAAAGGCCGGACTTCGCTACGAAAGACAAAAAAGGCCGGACTTCGCTCGTCAAGACAGAATAGGCCGGATTTCACTCCGAAAGACCAAAAAGGCAGGACTTCGCTTAGAGAGAAAAAAAGGCCAGACTTCGATCCGAGAGACTAAAAAGGCCAGACTTCGTTCCGAGAAACAAAAAAGGCCGGACTTCGCTCCGAGAGACAAAAAAGACCGAACTTCCCTCAGGGAGACAAAAAAGGCCGGACTTCGCTCTTGGAGACAAAAAAGGCCGGACTTCGCTCAGAAGGCAAAAAAGGTCGGACTTCGCTCCGAAAGACATAAAACGCCGGACTTCGCTCTGAAAGACAAAAAAGGCCGGACTTCGCTCCGAAAGGCGAAAAGGCCGGACTTCCCTCCGAAAGGCAAAAAAGGCCGGACTTCGCTCCGAGACACAAAAAAGGCCGGACTTCGCTCCGAAAGGTAAAAAAGGCCGGTCTTCGCTCCTAAAGGCAAAAAAGGCCAGACTTCGCTCCTGGAGACAAAAAAAGGCTGGACGTCGCTCCGGGAGACAAAAAAGGCCGGACTTCGCTCCAAAAGGCGTAAAAGGCCGCACTTCCCTCCAGAAGGCAAAAAAAAGGATGGACTTTGCTCCGAGAGGCGGAAAAGGCCGGACTTCGCTCCGAGAGGCAAAAAAGGCCGCACTTCGCTCCGAAAGATAAAAAAGGCCGGACTTCGCTCCGAAAGGCCAAAAAAGGTCGGACTTCGCTCCGAAAGGCAAAAAAGGCCGAATATGCTCCGAGAGACCAAAAAGGCCAGACTTCGCTCCAAGCGACCAAAAAGGCCAGACTTTGCTCCGTGAGACAAAAAAGGCCGGGCTTTGCTCCAAAAGGCGAAAAAGGCCAGACTTCCATCCGAAAGGCAAAAAAGCCGGACTTCCCTCCGAAAGGCAAAAAAGGCCGGACTTCGCTCCGAAAGGCAAAAAAGGCCGGACGTTTCTTTAAAAGGCAAAAAAAGGCCGGACTTCGCTCCGAAAGGCAAAAAAGGCCAGTCTTTGCTCCGAACGGCAAAAAAGGCCGGACTTCACTCTGGAAGACAAAAAAGGCCAGACTTCGCTCCAAAAGGCAAAAAAGGCCGGACTTTGCTCCGAGAGGCAAAAAAGGCCGGACTTTGCTCCGAAAGGCAAAAAAGGCCGGACTTCGCTCCGGAAGACAAAAAAGGTCGGACTTCGCTCCGAAAGACAAAAAAAGGCCGGACTTCGCTCCGAGAGACAAAGAAAGCCGGTCTTCTCTAAAGAGCGAAAATAAAAGGCCAGACTTCGCTCCGAGAGACAAAATAGGCCAGACTTCGCTCTGAGAGACAAAAAAGGCTGGACTTCGCTCCGAGAGACAAAAAGGCCGGACTTTGCTCCAACAGGCATAAAAGGCCGGACTTCGCTCCTAAAGACAAAAAAGGCCGGACTTCGCTCCGAGAGGCAAAAAAGGCCGGACTTTCACTCCGCAAAGCAAAAAAGGCCAGATTTTGCTCAAAAAGACAAAAAGGCCGGACATCGTTCCGACAAACAAAAAATGCCGGACTTCGCTTCGAAAGACAAAAAAGGCCGGACATCACTCCGAAAGACAAAAAAGGCCGGACTTCGCTACGAGAGACAAGAAAGGGCGGACTTCGCCCCGAAATGCAAAAAAGGCTTGAATTCGCTCCGAGAGACAAAAAAAGCCGGACTTCGCTAAGAGTGACAAAAAAGGCCAGACTTCGCTCCGAGAGACAAAAAAGGCCGGGCTTTGCTCCAAGCGACCAAAAAGGCCAGACTTTGCTCCGAGAGACAAAAAGGCTTGGCTTTTTTTCTGAAAGACGAAAAAGGCCGGACTTCCCTCCGGAAGGCAAAAAAGGCCGGACTTCGCTCCGAGAGACAAAAAAGGCCGGACTTCGCTCCGAAAGACAAAATAGGCCAGACATCACTCCCGAAAGACCAAAAAGGCCGGACTTCACGTCGAGAGAAAAAAAAGGCCGGACTTTCCCTCCGAAAGGCAGTAAAGGCAGGACATCGTTCCGACACACAAAAAGGCCGGACTTCGCTCCGAAAGACAAAAAAGGCCGGACTTCGCTCCGGGAGACAAAAAAGGCCGGACTTCGCTCCAAAAGGCGAAAAAGGTTGGATTTCCCTCCACAAGGCAAAAAAGGCCGGCATTCGCTCCAAAAGGCAAAAAAGGCAGAGCTTTGCTCCGAAAGACAATAAAGGCCGGACTTCGCTCCGAGAGACAAAGAAGGCCGGACTTCGCTAAGAGCGAAAATAAAAGGCCAGACTTCGCTCCGAGAGACAAAATAGGCCGGACTTCGCTCCGAGAGACATAAAAGGCCGGACTTCGCTCCGAGAGACATAAAAGGCCGGACTTTGCTCCTAAAGACAAAAAAGGCTGGACTTCGCTCCGAGAGGCAAAAAAGGCCGGACTTCACTCCGAAAGGCAATAAAGGCCAGATTTCGCTCATAAAGACAAAAAAAGGCCGGACATCGTTCCAACAAACTAAAAAGGCCAAGCTTCGCTTCGAAAGACAGAAAAGGCCGGACATCACTCCAAAAGAAAAAAAGGCAAGAAAGAGCGCACTTCGCTCCGAAAGGCAAAAAAGCTGGAATTCGCTCCGAGAGATAAAAAAGGCCGGACTTCGCTATGAGTGACAAAATAGGCCAGACTTCGCTCCGAGAGACAAAATAGGCCGGATTGCGCTCCAAGAGGCAAAAAGGCCAGTCTTCGCTCCCAAAGGTTAGGTTAGGTTAGGTTAGGTTGGTTAGGTTAGGTTGGTTGGTTATGGTTAGGTTAGGTTAGGTTAGGTTAGGTCAGTGACTCAGGTTGGGTTAGGTAAGTTAGGTTAGGTTGGGTTAGGTTAAGTTAGGTTAGGGTTAGGTTAGGTTAGGTTAGGTTGGTTGGTTAGGTTAGGTTAGGTTAGGTTAGGTTTAGGTTAGGTTAGGTTGGGTTTGGTTAGGTTAGGTTAGGTTGGGTTAGGTTAGGTTAGGTTAGGTTATTGTCTCAGATTAGGTTAGGTTAGCTTAGGTTAGGTTGGGTTAGGTTAGGTTAGGTTAGGTTAAGTTAGGTTAGGTTAGGTTGGTTGGTTAGGTTGGAGGAGGTTAGGTTAGGTTAGGTTAGGTTAGGTTAGGTTATTGTCTCAGATTAGGTTAGGTTAGGTTAGGTTGGTTAGGTTAGGTTGGGTTAGGTTAGGTTTGGGTTGGGTTAGGTTAGGTTAGGTTTGGGTTGGGTTAGGTTAGGTTAGGTTAGGTTGGGTTAGGTTAGGTTAAGTTTAGGTTGGGTTGGGTTAGGTTAGGTTAGGTTGGGTTAGGTTAGGTTAGGTTAGGTTCGGGTATGGTAGAATTAGGTTCGGGTTAGGTTGAATTAGGTTAGGTTAGGTTGAATTAGGTTCGGTTAGGGTTGAATTAGGTTCGGGTTAGGTTAGGTTAGGTTGAATTAGGTTTGGTTAGGTTTAATTGGTTGAATTAGGTTCGGGTTAGGTTGAATTAGGCTTGGGTTAGGTTGAATTAGGCTCGGGTACGGTTGAATTAGGCTCAGGTTAGGTTGAATTAGGTTTAGGTTAGGTTAGGTTAGGTTGGGTTAGGTTAGGTCAGTGACTCAGGTTGTGTTAGGTTAAGTTAGGTTAGGTTAGGTTAGGGTTAGGTAAGGTTAGGTTAGGTTCGGGTTAGGTTGAATTAGGCTTGGGTTAGGTTGAATTAGGTTCGGGTACGGTTGAATTAGGCTCAGGTTAGGTTGAATTAGGTTAGGTTAGGTTAGGTTAGGTTAGGTTAGTGACTCAGGTTGGGTTAGGTTAAGTTAGGTTAGGTTGGGTTAGGTTAGGTCAGTGACTCAGGTTGGGTAGGTTAAGTTAAGTTAGGTTGGGTTAGGTTAGGTTAGGTTAGGGTTGGTTAGGTTAGGTTGGGTTTGGTTAGGTTAGGTTGGGTTAGGTTAGGTTAGGTTAGGTTATTGTCTCAGATTAGTTAGGTTAGGTTAAGTTAGGTTAGGTTAGGTTGGTTGGTTAGGTTAGGTTGGGTTAGGTTAGGTTAGGTTGGGGGAGGTTAGGTTAGGTTAGGTTAGGTTGGGTTAGGTTAGGTTATTGTCTCAGATTAGGTTAGGTTAGGTTAGGTTGGTTAGGTTAGGTTAAGTTAGGTTGGGTTAGGTTAGGTTTGGGTTGGGTTAGGTTAGGTTAGGTTAGGTTAGGTTTGGGTTGGGTTAGGTTAGGTTAGGTTAGGTTGGGTTAGGTTAGGTTAGGTTGGGTTGGGTTAGGTTAGGTTAGGTTAGGTTTGGGTTAGGTTAGGTTGGGTTAGGTTAGGTTTGGGTTAGGTTAGGTAGGTTGAATTAGGTTAGGGTACGGTTGAATTAGGTTCGGGTTAGGTTGAATTAGGTTCGGGTTAGGTTAGGTTAGGTTGAATTAGGTTCGGTTAGGTTGAATTAGGTTCGGGTTAGGTTAGGTTAGGTTGAATTAGGTTCGGTTAGGTTGATATTGGTTGAATTAGGTTCGGGTTAGGTTGAATTAGGCTTGAGTTAGGTTGAATTAGGTTCGGGTACGGTTGAATTAGGCTCACGTTAGGTTAGGTTAGTTGGGTTAGGTTAGGTTAGGTTAGGTTGGATTAGGTTAGGTTGGTTGGGTTAGGTTAGGTTAGGTTAGGTTAGGTTGGGTTAGGTTAGGTTAGGCTAGGTCAGTGACTCAGGTTGGGTTAGGTTAAGTTAGGTTAGGTTGGGTTAGGTTAGGTTAGGTTAGGGTTAGGTTAGGTTAGGTTGGGTTAGGTTAGGTTAGGTTAGGTCAGTGACTCAGGTTGGGTTAGGTTAAGTTAGGTTAGGTTGGGTTAGGTTAGGTTAGGTTAGGTTAGGTTGGTTGGTTAGGTTAGGTTAGGTTGGGTTTGGTTAGGTTAGGTTAGGTTAGGTTATTGTCTCAGATTAGGTTAGGTGGGTTAGGTTTGGTTAGGTTAGGTTGGGTTGGTTGGTTAGGTTAGGTTGGGTTAGGTTAGGTTAGGTTGGGGGAGGTTAGGTTAGGTTAGGTTAGGTTGGGTTAGGTTAGGTTATTGTCTCAGGTTAGGTTAGGTTAGGTTAGGTTAGGTTGGGTTAGGTTAGGTTTGGGTTGGGTTAGGTTAGGTTAGGTTTGGGTTGGGTTAGGTTAGGTTGGGTTAGGTTAGGTTAGGTTATGTTGGGTTTGGGTTAGGTTATGTTAGTTTGAATTAGGTTCGGGTACGGTTGAATTAGGTTCGGGTCTCCAAGAGACAAAAAAGGCCGGACTTTGCTCCAAAAGGCAAAAAAGGCCGGACTTCGCTCTTAAAGACAAAAAAGGCCGGACTTCGCTCCGAGAGGCAAAAAAGGCGGACTTCACTCAGAAAGGCAAAAAAGGCCAGACTTCGCTCTAAAACACAAAAAAGGCCAGACTTCGCTCTAAAAGACAAAAAAGGCCGGACATCGTTCGACAAACAAAAAAGGCCGGACTTCGCTTCGAAAGACAAAAAAGGCCGGACTTCGTTCCGAGGAACAAAAAAGGCCGGACATCGCTCCGAGAGACAAAAAAGGCAGAACTTCGCTCCGAGAGACAAAAAAGGCTGAACTTCCCTCGGGGAGACAAAAAAGGCTGGACTTCCCTCGGGGAGACAAAAAAGGCTGGACTTCGCTCTTGGAGACAAAAAAGGCCGGACTTCGTTCAGAAGGCAAAAAAGGTCGGACTTCGCTCCGAAAGACAAAAAACGCCGGACTTCGCTCCGAAAGACAAAAAAGGCCGGACTTCGCTCCGAAAGGCGAAAAGGCCGGACTTCCCTCCGAAAGGCAAAAAAGGCCGGACTTCGCTCCGCGACACAGAAAAGGCCGGACTTCGCTCCGAAAGGCAAAAAAGGCCGGACTTCGCTCCTGAAGGCAAAAAAGGCCGGACTTCGCTCCGGAGACAAAAAAGGCTGGACTTCGCTCCGGGAGACAAAATAGGCCGGACTTCGCTCCAAAAGGCGAAAAAGGCCGCACTTCCCTCCAAAAGGCAAAAAAAAGGATGGACTTTGCTCAGAGAGGCGAAAAAGGCCGGACTTCGCTCCGAGGCAAAAAAAGGCCGCACTTCGCTCCGAAAGATAAAAAAGGCCGCACTTCGCTCCGAAAGGCAAAAAAGGTCGGACTTATGGCAAAGATATTCTTTCAGCGTGTTTCCAGCTCGTGCTTAGGCTTTTACTTTTCTTTCCATGTCTATGTTAATAAAAGTAGGATATTAGTTATTTTTCACATTTAAGATGCAAAACTTTTTCCTGTAAATATCTGCTTATTAATTACTATAATTTTTGGTCCGATAACCAATTATGAGAAATGTAATAGAAGGTTTCCTGGTGCTGTAGAGATTTTGCAGTAGTCTTAAAAATTTATAACTATTATTTTCTTTACTATCAAATATTACATTTTCTTTTCAGTTAAATATGTATGCATCAGTAAAAAAAAAAAAAACAAAAAAAAAAAAAAAAAAACACACAGGAGTACAGTACTTCAACTTTTTTTTTTTTTTTTTTTTTTTTTTTTTTTTTTTTTTTTTTTTTTACCAAAGCGACAGACGATAATGAAGGAAGATTTTCAAGAGACACCAATTGTTTACACACCTAACATATCATAATAGGTTTAGACCCAAATTCAATTAAGCACATGAAAGCGAAATCATAACTATGAAGTAATTATTGAATGATATTTCAGATAAGCAAAGAGCATACAATCGGGACATGTTTGATGAAAACTTTGCAAAGCTAGTTCGTCTACAACAACTGGGATGAAACTCTGTTGTGTTGATGCTTCATATAATCTATTTCGGTTGAACTGGGTGAATTAGAATAAAATTATTTTCTTTTGTGTAAACGCCAATGAGAGGTAAGGGGCGGGGATTAAGGTTTCGTCGAGTAGTGGTGTTCGATAGGTATTCATTCTGGCGTTCAAACTTTGCACGGGAAAGTTGCTCCTTTTGACCGAGTGTTATACAGCATGGCAGAACCTTCAATATCAGACTTATTAGCTGAAATTAAGTCTCAAAAGGAAGAAATAAAGAGTTTGTCAATGCGAAAGTTTCGGGTTTGAGAGAGGAAATTCAAGGTGCAAGTGCTACAGCGTCGTCAGAGATAAAGAAATTCAAAGGGCAGAACGAAATACAGTGGAGGTTAAAAGGACATAAAGTTCAATATAACTTCAATTCTGACATTCAAGAATCCTTGGATTCTATTAGCTGGGCAATTGACAATGGAAAACTTAACTATGCAAAAGAAGTAATTAAAGAAGCAGGAGAGAAAATTAAAGAGCGAAACAAGCATATTCGAATAGTTGATTCTTCGTCTGGAGGGTGGGAGACCGTAAACCAGTACGTTACAAATCCGGTTGCCAGTGATTCGGATGATGAAAGCAAGATTTACAAAGCGGAAAACAGAGCGCTCAAGAAACGTAAGAAGGACAAGGATACTCGCTCGGGAACCGGGAGGGATTCGAATGCTAAACCCGCTGCTACTGCTCCAAATCCGTTCTCGAGTTATGGTGCTTCCGTTCCTGCTGTTCCTTATGTTCCACGGCCGATTCTTCAACCTAGACTGCAGGTCGGAAATTTTCCCTTTCGAGTCGGTGGGTGCTATGTCTGCGGGGATTTCACCCACTTACAACGGGAATGCCCGCTCCTCAGGACAAGATCCGCCCCTAGTTCAGTCGGAGGACAAGCAGAGAAAAAGCAGAGTACAGTCTGACGCTTCAAGTTTTGTTAAAGATGAGTATTGCTTACTTGACAATTATGAATTTGAAAGTCAAAGTGTTACTGATTCAAGTATTAAAGGCAGATTAAGGTTAAATGCACAATTTTGGGAAAATATTGGTGCTTATGACAGTTTTTTAGATATTATAAAACACGGTTATAAAATTCCTTTTTACACTATGCCTTGTAGAAATGTTCATAAAAATAACAATTCTTCACTTATGCATAAGGAGTTTGTTGATAGTGCAATTTCAGAATTGTTAAATCAAGGACTTATTGAACAATGCAATTTTGCTCCTTATATTGTTAATCCTATAACAGTTTCTGTCCAGTCAAACAATGAAAGAGACTTATTTTAGATTTAAGATGTGTCAATTTACATATACTTAGACAAAGCGTGAAGTATGAGGATATTAGAACGGCACTTGTATATCTCAAGTCTAATTCATTTATGTTCAGTTTTGATTTACATTCAGCTTATCATCATATTGAAATGTTTTACCCCCATACAGAATTTTTGGGATTTGCGTGGATAAGGAATGGAGAACGACAATTTTTTAAAAATTTTTGGTTCTCCCGTTTGGATTAAAATCGGCTCCGTATGTTTTTACAAAAGTTACTAGGCCTCTTATTAAGAAGTGGAGGGGAGAGGGAAAACGAGTCATTATGTATTTGGATGATGGTGTCGGTATTGGTTGTGACGTACAAGAAACTAGGTCAATGGCGGAGTGTGTTCGGGAAGATTTACGGTTGAGTGGTTTTGTTATCAATGATCGTAAATCAGTGTGGGCACCAGTGCAGAACTTAGTTTGGTTAGGTTTTTGTATTGACACGATGAGGTTAGTTTTGAAAGTTCCAGAAAAAAGATTAAAGAAAGTTCGAGATACCGGTTTAGAAATCATGGGTGATTATGTCAAATTTAGAAAAGTGTTTGTTCGGAAAGTTGCTAGTTTTGTTGGGCAAATAATTTCAATGTCTACTGTTATAGGGTCTGTTAGTCAGCTGATGACAAGGTGCTTGAGTGTTGACATTTTAAATTCAAGGTCATGGAAGGATCATATAGTTTTATCAAATGACAGTTGTGGTCAAATTCAGTTTTGGTTAGACAACATAGATGCTATTAATATTAGGCAGTTGAAGTGTCAACCATCGTGCGTTAAGTTTGTATTTTCGGATGCTAGTGGACATGCTTTTGGTGGTTATGTTGTAAATTCTAGGCATGGTTTTTTTCATGGAATGTGGAGTTCGGAGGAGATGGGGGAAAAGTTCAACTTGGAGAGAGTTGGTTGCAGTTCATAGAGTTTTGATTTCTTTAAATCATGAGGAGGAAGGAAAACGGGTCAAATGGTTCACTGATAATAAGAACATCGTCAGTATAATTTTTAAGGGAAGTATGAAGGTTGATCTCCAAAACATTTCTTTGGATATTTACAGACATTGTTTAGTTAATAGTATTCATTTGGAGATGGAGTGGATTCCAAGGTCTCTTAATGAAAAGGCAGACTTTATAAGTCAACTTCGGGATTCTGATGATTGGGGTGTGTCCTTGCAAATTTTCAATTATATAAGTGAATTGTGGGGATCATTTGAGATTGATTGGTTTGCTAGTGATAGTAATCACAAATTAGATAAGTTTTATTCAAGATACTGGAACATGAAATGTAGCGGTATTGATGCATTTACAGAGAGTTGGGCTAACATAAGAGGGTGGTTCTGTCCATCTATTTATTTGGTAGGTAGAGTTTTGGCAAAAATGTCAGAAGATAAAGTTTGCGGTGCTTTAGTGGTTCCGAAATGGGAATCGTCAAGTTTTTGGCCATTGTTGTGTCCAGATGGTACACAATTTGATCATTTTGTTAAGGGTGTTGTTTATTTATCATCACAGAAGGATTTTTATATGTGTGGGAAAAGTTATGATTCAATGTTTGGAAATGTTGATCTGAATTTTTATATGCTATGTTTGAAAATTAACTTTAAATAAAAGCATGTGTTTTATTAAGGTTTTTATTTTACAGGTATTTTTGCAGGCATATGTAAATGATGTAGCCATTCTTCCGGAATCTGTAAAAGAAAGAGAGAATTCCAGAATTATTAGCAGAGTGGCGTGCAAGTTCTACGACTAAAGTGTACTATCGGAGCTATATGAAGTGGGTTACGTGGTTGGAGAAGAATGGCATTCATGATAAAAAGTCTACTATGAAGCCTTTGGTGATTTTTATGTATTTAGCAATAAATGCAGGAATGTTAAAACAAATGTACTGTAAATTTGTTGAAAGTGGAAACATTTATAATCAAAGAACAATATGTGCATGTTTGGTTGCATATTCTGGTTTTTTGCGATGCAGTGAGTTATTGAACATCAGATGTTCAGATGTTTGTTTTGAACAAACGCATATGTCTATTTTTATTGAGAAAAGTAAGACTGATATATATAGAGATGGTCAACATGTTGTAATTGCTAGGACACATACTGATGTATGTCCTGTCAGAAATCTGGAGAAGTATTTTATGTGGTGTGGGTTTTCTAATGAAAGTTCTGAATTTATTTTTCGGAATATTACTAAAACAAAGGCAGGTTATCAGATTAGAAAGGTTAATAAACCTTTGACTTATTCAAGAATGCGGGAACTGTTTATTGAAGCTTTTAAATCTATAGTTTCAGACATTTCAAAATACGGTTTGCATAGTCTAAGAGCGGGTGGTGCGACGGTTTGCGCTAATTCTGGCGTTTCAGATAGATTGTTTAAAAAAAAAAAAAAAAAAAAAAAACATGGGAGATGGCGATCAGAGTCCGCGAAGGCTGGTTACATCAAAGATATGCTGGATTCAAGACTGTTGGTTTCGCTTAGATTAGGTTTATAAGCAGATTGTTTCGTAATTGTACCTTTCTTTCATTCTGGTAATGCAAGAACGCTAAATGCAAAAAATAAATATAATTTTGTTCTTTGGTTGTTTATTATTTCTGATTAAGTGGGATTACAAAAGAAATATAATTTATTTCGGTTGAACTGGGTGAATTAGAATAAAATTATTTTCTTTTGTGTAAACGCCAATGAGAGGTAAGGGGCGGGGCTTAAGGTTTCGTCGAGTAGTGGTGTTCGATAGGTATTCATTCTGGCGTTCAAACTTTGCACGGGAAAGTTTGAATTTTTAGGGTATTATCATATACTGTGATAACTGGTATCAAGTTTAGCGGTAACATGTTTTTGAGCATACATGTATATGACAAGCTGCTTGTCTAATGAAAACTTCAGAAGTTTTCAGATGTGGTTGATTATGGAATGTAGAAATAAAATTGTGTGGGAGTGACTTCCTGTAATGCAAGAACGCTAAATGCAAAAAATAAATATTATTTTGTTCTTTGGTTGTTTATTATTTCTTATTAAGTGGGATTACAAAAGAATACTCTTGATGTCAGGTATTTGGGGTCGTTTCTAAGCAAGCTGTTTCCGCTCAAAGGAGGATACCTCAGTCGGTTCATTAATTAAATGCTGTAATGAGAGTGGAAGTAAGGACCTGTTGTAGGAACAACAACACAGAATGTGTAGATAATGATTTCTTGTACTGAAATGAGTATGCGTAATTCCTGCAGCAATCATCAACAACAAATGCATTAATTGGTCCTTGCCACCTTTCTGAGCATTATTAATATAATCAATATTAGCTATATTACTTGTCATATCAATATTATTAGTATCATTAACATAAGAGTAACTATGATTATAAGCCAGAATTACGAAGTTTGAATAGTGGAATATTTCGATATTTTACTGTGCTTTTCTTAGTTATTTCTGTATTTATGAGAACTAAACCTTTAAAGGTTTGAAGGCAGTCCATGAATAGCAGAGGTAAGGGAAACTGAAATTGCCCTAGCAAGCAGGACATTGTCCTAGAGACTGACCATAAATGCATATGATCAGCCCAAATCCACCTCTGTATCCAAGCTGGGACCAGTGAGGACCGGGCAATGGCCACTGATGACTAGGCAGATAGATTTACTGGCTCCCAAAGACCCGCGTCCTTAGCTCACAATGATGGCGAGATTGCAGCTACTAAAGAAACTAAGGAGTTTGAGTGGGACTCGAGCCCCAGTCTGGCGATCACCAGTCAGGGACGTGACAACCTACTTCACCAAAATCATGTTCTCGGTCTCGTTAATCGTTTTGTTGTAAAGTACATGTGAATTTTTAATGCATTTCTTTTGAACACCCAAAATTACTATATTTTTCTATTCACAGATGAATTATAAATAGCTAAATATGATAAAGATAGAAATGCCTCTTCAATTATTCGTATTGAACACAATAATTCACTCATTCTCATGTATCAGTTTTACTTAGTCATTTTCTTGAGATTAACCAAAACACGGACGTCAATTTATCTTTGCACAAAGAGTCTTTCCATTATTTGTGTTTACATGGAACGGCGCGTAAGCCAATTCCCGCAAGAAAAGCCATTAGTGAACTTGCCAAAACAAATAGGATATTTGGTGGTTGTGAAGAAAGACAGACGCTCACGAACGCACACAATAAATTTCAGACAGAGGCCACAAGATATTTTTTTTTTTTTTTTTTTTTTTTTTCCTGGTCATGTTTGAGTACAAAAGTGGACAGTAATTTTCCTAAAATGGCTCATGTTAGCTTTTTCTCTCTGATAAGGCCTATGCTAATTATAATTACATTAGCAAATATAGTTGAACCAGTGTGTATGGCAGTGTAGTCAGCAAAGAAAATTAAATATTTGTGTTATAAGAGAGAGAGAGAGAGAGAGAGAGAGAGAGAGAGAGAGAGAGAGAGCCATTTGTTGACTTTGCGAAAAGGACTTGAGATCATGGAAAGTATCCCTACTCCTCCAGTTTTCTATTCTCACTGGATTCTATTTTTATTGATTTATTCATCCATCGATTATTCATTTATTCACTGAATCTCTATTTCTGTAATTTTTGGTAGCGTGAAATTTTTGGCGAGGGACTAAAGAGGGTGGAGGGACTTCGCTTGCTCTTACTTCGTCCTTCTAGGATAACAGATGATTATAGTCTGGTTCTTGTTTGGAAATTCACCTACTCCCGTTTTTACTTAAATTAGGTTATTTTAGTAGAAAAAAGTATGAATTAACTAGGTGTGTGGAAGGACTGCTTAGAAGAAATTATATAGTTGTCAGGGGGGACATAAATGATTTGATGGGCGCTGGAGAGGTAGAGGGTGTCATTGGGAAGTATGTCGTACCAGGTTAAAATAGGATTGGTGAGAGACTGGTAGATATGAGTGTTGAGTAAGATATTTGTGATAAGTTGTAGCTTCTTCAAAAAGAAAGATGAAAACAAGTATATATGGGTAAGAGTGGCAAATGGAAGAGTGGTAGAAAGGGCTTTAATGGATAATGTGCTGGTAACTGGAAGAATGTTTGGAAAATTGAAGAGTCAGTGATAGATGGAAATGGAAGGTTGTTAAAAGGAGAGGAGGCAAGGAAAAGGTGGGCGGAATATTTTGAAAGTTTACTGAATGTTGAGGATAATAGGAAGCCAGGTATAATTTCTGTTGCAGGTGTTGAGGTGCCAGTGATGGGAGATGAGAATGAGAGAGAGATTACATAAGAGGAAGTGAGGAAAGCTCCAAATGAAACGAGAGTAGGAAAAGCACCTGGTATGGATGGTGTGAGAACTGAGATGTTGAAGGAAAGGGGTTTGACTGTACTTGAATGGTTGGAGAGGTTGTTTAATATGTAGTTTTAATGGTACCAGTTGATTGGGTATGTGCATGTATTGCACCACTATATCTGGGTAAGAGAGATGTGGATAAGCCTTGTATTTCAAGGGGTAATAGTTTGTTGAGTGTGGTTTGAAGAGTGTATGGTAGAGTACTGATTAATAGGATTAAGGAAAAACAGAGAATGCAATCTTAGAGTTACAGGGTCATTTTGGAAGATTTTTACAGTTATGCAGATATGCAAGAAATATTTAGCAATAGGTAAGGAGGTGTATGTTGCATTTATGTAGGCAGAGAAAGAGTATGATAAAGTTGATAGGGAAGCAATGTGGATTATGATGAGGTTATATGGAATTGGTGGAAGCCTTTTGTAAGCATTGAAAAGTTTCTCCAAATGTAGTAAAGCGTGTATTAGGATAGGAATGGATGTGAGTGATTGGTTTCCAGTGAGAGTAGGGTTGAGACAGGGATGTGTGATGTCACCATGGTTGTTTAACTTGTATGTTGATGGAGTGGTGAGAGAGGTGAGTTCTCGAGTGCTGGGATGACGATAGAAACAGATAGATGAGAGTGATAATGAATGGGAGATAAATCAGATGTTTTTTTTCAGATGATACTCTACTGGTTGCCGACTCGGAAGAGAAGCTTAGCCGATTAGTGACAGAATTTGGAAGGGTGTGTAAGAGAAGGAAGTTGAGAGTTAATGTGGGTAAGAGTAAGGTTATGAGATGTACGAGAAGAGAAGGTGGTGCGAGGTTTAATGTCATGTTGAATGGAGAGTTACTTGAGGAAGTAGATCAGTTTAAGTACTTGGGGCCTGTTGTTGCAGCAAATGGTGGAGTGGAAGCAGATGCACGTCATAGAGTGAATGAAGGATGCAAAGTGTTGAGGGCAGTGTAGGGAGTGGTAAGGCATAGAGGGTTAGGCATGAACTTGAAGAGAGTTTTGTATGAGAAAGTGATTGTACCAACTGTGAAGTATGGATCGAAGTTGTGGGGAATGAAAGTGACGGAGAGACAGAAATTGAATCTGTTTGAGATGAAGTTTCTGAAGAGTATGGCTGGTGTATCGCGAGTAGACAGGGCTAGGATAGAAATAGTGAGGGTGGGAACGGGTGTGAGAAATTATTTAGCAGCTAGAGTGAATATGAATGTGTTAAGGTGGTTTGGCCGTGATGAAAGAATGGAAAATGGCTTTCTTCTAAAAAGGGTGATGAATGCAAGAGTTGATGGAATAAGTACAAGTGGAAGGCTAAGGTTTGGGTGGA
>NC_090741.1:112112531-112122531 GCF_036898095.1 Palaemon carinicauda
ATAGCCCCATCTATTGGTATACTGACCGGCCCCCTTAAGCTTCAGGAAAAAAAAAGGAATGTGGAAAATCATGTTTCTCATTACTCTGTTTACTGGTAAACAGTTGAGTCAAAAGAGTTGCCGTTTCCTTTGAACCGCGAGTGACAGAGCCATCTGCTTTAGGTAAAAGGGGGAAATGATACGTCTACACCAAAGAGTGCAGATTTAAGGATAGCCCACCACCTTCCTACATTGTACCAGAAAGGTTTTCTTTCATGGTTAAATTGTATTCCTTTTCAGTTAAAGCATAGACTCTATGAGTAAAAGCTCTAACCTGAGTATAGTTATTCCAAGTCAAAGCAGATATGCTACACTTCCAAAGATGATAGCCTCCTACTTCTCTAAACAAGCAAGTCTATAATCATCATTGAACCAGAGTTCGTCTTTGTTACCCAGATCCTAATCAGGGGAAGAAGGCTCCACCTAATTCATTATAACATTCTTATTGGATCTGACTTAAAAATAGATTAGAATTTTACCATCAATCTTGATCAGATGAACGTTAAAGTCAATAATTTCCACTGACTCTCAAACTAGAAATCGTATTGAATTTGATATCGTTACCATAAGACGAGCATTGCATCCGTACGATTTACTGTGAGTTGTTCATTACATGGCTTGCCCTTGTTTAGGGGGTGTTAAAAATACTACCACTGTACGTCCTGGGCGCCGTATAAACGGTCTAATATGACAGCTGTTGCGTTACAGTCTTGCAGTTAATGTATGGGTAACAGTAGGAGAAAAAAGGTATTTAAATGGATATTTACAGAATGCGCCATTTGCCTTTTTAGTAGAAATATAAGACGATATCATCCAAGGGACCATACTGTGAGCTTAACTCTAGTCGTAATGATTTCCATCTAGTTTAGAAAATGTTTTTAATGAACATCTTCTAGCTCCGCTTAATGAATCTATAAATTAAGAATTATTCTTATTATCGATGCTTTGTTTAAATGCTTGACGTTAATCGGAAAACCTTCGAGGTGAGGCTAATATAAAAATTTCCTCTAAGGTATCAGTGTTATATTTCCTATCGCAACAATTCTAATGTAAAGAGAAGCAATTGCTGCAGACTGAACGTGTCCGGCAATGATCTGATGAAACTCGGAAAGAAAAATCTTTTGGCTCTTATCGGTCAAGAGAGTTAGGGGAACCACTGTATCGATTTCATTGTAGCAAAAGCAACAAACAACCTTTAAGTAAAATATTAGGTCCCTCTGAGATGAAGACTGTCGGTTTTGACGCGATGAAAGAAATCTAAACATTCTTCAGTTGTGTTCAAGATTTGTACGACAGAAGAGATAAAAACAAAGTAATTGATCAGTTATTTTATTCTTATAATCGTCCGCTGGCACATTTTCTTATTATGTTACCACTAAAGCCAACAGAATCAACAACATCCTTCGATTCTTATCGGTAGGAACAAACCTCTTATTCGAAATCTAAAGTCCCTCTGAGATATAATTGTCAGTTTTGATGTGGAGGATAAAATTTATAGGATTCTCTCTCTCTCTCTCTCCTCTCTCTCTCTCTCTCTCTCCTCTCTCTCTCTCTCTCTCTCTCTCTCTCGTGAGAGGACGTTATCACATGGTCTTCACTTCTAAAATAGAACACCATTTACATTTCTTAAGTGAAATTGGAAATCCTTTTATCGTTGAGTTGTCTTTTCCTTCTTACCTTTGTAAATAATAATAATAATAACAATAATAATAATAATAATAATAATAATAATAATAATTATAATAATAATATAATAATAATAATAATAATAATAATAATAATAATAATAATAATAATAAAGAGTTCATTGTTAACCCCACATCTTCTTTAACATTTTTACTCCAAATCTTTGTTATTTCATAATAATCCTCCCTAATTAAGAAAGATTTTATTAGAGCTCCTTCCATTTTTTTTTCGTTTTTTTTTTTTTTTTTTTTTTTTTTGTTTTTTAGGTCTGAATATGATATAGAAAAGTAGTTCCCAGAGAATTCTTTTCCTGGAATTTTTGTATCGACACGAAACCTCATTCTGAAACAGAAGACTTTTCATCTTCCTCTTCGACTCATCCAATGAACGTTTGTCTTTCTTTCCTATTGCATCATAGGATGCGGGAAAAGGGACAAGGTATAAGAAGGTGAGCGTTGTGAAGAAAATATCCTTTTTCAAAGAACAGGGAACAATCTCTAATTAAATGACATGCTGTACTTATTCCGTTAATAGTTTCCAATCGAATTGCGTTTCTGAAATCGATCGTTGGTCACTTATCTTTTTCAAGGCTTCAAGACTTTTCATTGCGATATAAGAATAATACATTTACGTTTTAGTTTTGTTAAGAGTCACACAGAGACTACTATCTCTCTCTCTCTCTCTCTCTCTCTCTCTCTCTCTCTCTCTCTCTCTCTCTCTCTCTCTCTCTCTCTCTCTCAGGGAGAAAACTAGACTACTATTCTTTAATTTCTTCTGAATTATTTATTTTGTCGATAACTTTTTCAATTGTTTTCTTTCTTTATTTATATAAAGAAAATCCACAACCCATGATCTTTCTTGTTAAGCCTTCCCAGTAAGTAAATATACATATGATGATACTAATAATAATATAAGAAATAATAATAATAATAATAATAATAATAATAATAATAATAATAATAATAATAATAATAATAATAATAATAATAATAATAACAACTTCATCAGTTTCTCTACAGAAATGAAGCAAATAACTTTCTTCCATATCTCACCAATAAACTTCCTAAATTCATTTCATATCAATCCTTCCTAATTAAGGCAGTTTTTCTTCTAGAGCACATTTTCATTCCCTTTTGTTTTCTTCTTTATATATATATTTTTTTTTGGATATGAATTAGATAAGTATTTCACAGAAAATTCTCTCCAAAGGTTTTCTAACTATAGAAAAATAATTCTCGGAAGCAAAGTAAATTTTTCTTAGCCTCTTCGACTTCTACGAAATAATGTTTGTCTTTCCTTCTTGATAAATCATAAGTTGCCGGAGGAGGTACAAGGTATAGCAAGGTCTGTTTTAGAAAGCTCGAGTTGAACAGGATACAATGCTTATTGCGTGAATAATTTCTCATCGAAAAATATTTATAGGCAAAATTAATTACTAATTAGATCCGATCCTTTGAATCTCAGTAACTTAAAGTTGTGATATCAAATAACTATAATTCCGGTGTATTTCACCAAATCTTACTCCGAAATTCTCATTTCTCTCTCTCTCTCTCTCTCTCTCTCTCTCTCTCTCTCTCTCTCTCTCTCTCTCTCTCTCTCTCTCTCTCTCTCTTTGAAGAAAGGAAGAAGTAAAGTTCTGTATCTTTCTGGCTGCGTGCAAGAGAGAGAGAGAGAGAGAGAGAGAGAGAGAGAGAGAGAGAGAGAGAGAGAGAGAGAGAGAGTTTTTCTTCTTTATCTGTAGTCAGTTTCTCGTTGCATTTGCTTTACATGAATATTACGTCTAAATAAGTGACGAGCTCCGGAGTAATATTAGTGATCTCAGAATAACAAAATGAAAGTTTTTGATATATTTATACAAAATTAATTAAGCTTTTTCAGTGATAAACTTTCGTGTGATATAACATTTTGATGGTTATTTCTATTTCTATTGGGAACTGACTTTTTCTTATTAGAGAGTATTGTTTTTTTTTTTTTTTACCAATTAGTGAAGACAAATGATTACGGCACCAGAACTCCTCAAGTCATCTTAATCCTTGTGTAATATTGTTATTTCACTTTTTCAGTGCATTGTCTGTTAGTAGTAGTAGTAGTAGTAGTAGTAGTAGTAGTAGTAGTAGTAGTAGTAGTAGTCGTTGTAAGAAGAAGAAGAAGAAGAAGAAGAAGAAGAAGAAGAAGAGCATTCAGAGATTTAGGACCTCAGCCAAAGGTTAACATTGACACAAAAAGAAAGGCATTCGTCTTGCATCTGATCCAAATTGCTATTTCTGATCTTGATTACGTCGAAAATTTACTCTGCGACTAATTGAATGAATGATTTGAAGTTCTCTGGCATCCTGACATCGAAGGTCATTGACGTCGATATGTTTTATTATGAATAAAGATTAAAAGAAAATTTAATTAAAACTAGAAAAGTAAATATGTTATAAAGTCATCCATCACCAAAGAATTGACAAATATATATAAAAAAAAAAAATCCGTCGTTACAATCCGTCAATTTTGTTATGAAGTGATTTTTAAAAAGGATATTATGAAAAATCAAATTCTGATCCTGGATCCGGATCTAGATCATCACCAAAATCTATTTGAAGTAGTCCATGGCACATGATCTGACTGTGGTGACAATTTTGTCAAAATTTGTCAATCTGTTTCAAAGTAATATTTAAATTTATAATAAATTCAGTTCCGGATATATAATCTGGATCCAGAATCGAATCATCTCCTAAAGTTGATGGAGTTTTCCATAACCTAAGGTCTATCTGTGATGCAAATCTTGTCAAAATCCGTTAATTTATTTTGACGTTATATTTAAAATGGCAAAACTACAACTCATGATGTAGAATCTGGATCATCTCTAAAATTTTACGGGGTTGTCCATGGCCTAATATCTATTTGTTGTGGAAATTTCGTCAAAATCCGTAGAGTAGTTTTGACGTAATCCTCTCAACAGACAGACACACAGGTAGAGAAAGGAATAAATAAAACATCTCGATTATAGAACTTCTTTGCTGGAGTAATAATAATAATAATAATAATAATAATAATAATAATAATAATAATAATAATAATAATAATAATAATAATAATAATAATAATAATATTGATAATAATAATCTATCTATCTATCAAATTCCATTCACCGGAAGAATTAAAATAAATCTACACTGAATACTATTTCTCGCAAAAATATGATATTGATTTGTAATGCAAAAATTAACTCATTTATTTTCCAATCTGTCCCTTTTACCAAAAAAAATTGGAAAATAACATAGTTACCATCAAACATATTATAGATTACTGCAAATTAGTTATGTAAAATTAAGAGATTTTATATATATCTAATATAGTTTAGATTTGTTGAGCAAAAGTAAGATAATTATAAACTTTATATCTAAAGAGACTTTCAATGACAAATGTCATTAACATGATTTGTGATAATGTCAGGTGAGTGAAATTAACGTTGAAATTTAAGTCAAATGCCAAATATAGAATGAAAACATCATAAACTTTTACATATCAATAAATAAAGATAATTCTCTCTCTCTCTCTCTCTCTCTCTCTCTCTCTCTCTCTCTCTCTCTCTCTCTCTCTCTCTCTACTTCACCATCCCAAGGCTCGTGTTGATCTTTCCGCCCCTTGCTGCTTCCGGAAGGTGGCTCAGTTGTGTCATTGGATGTCCTTCTCAAGTACTGAATTGGAGGACTCGGGTAATCAGGTTTCTTTGGTGGCAAAGGAATCCACGTGGGTGGTTGCTTCATAGGACTTAACTCCTCCTTTGATTGACAAGGGAGACGACCACTGTTGTGACAAAGGAATCAAACGTTAATGTTTATAATTTACTATGAGAGGCTTACTTAGTTGAATGATATGTCTAATATAATAACTGCTGATTCTTGTTATTTCATTATAAATAGGTGAACATTCCCTAGGGCTATTTGTGTTCTGCTCTTCCAGCTAGAGGTTGCGTCCAGATTGGCGAGAATATGATAATAGCATTTTTCTTTTCTCTAAGACTCATACAAAGAAGCATAAAGGTCATGTATTGCTTGTTACTCTATTTTGCATTTCTTATTTTGAACAGAACCAAACAAAATATTCGATTTTAGTTAGTATTCTAAACAAATTAATCTAATCTAATATGCGTTGTACCCATATTTACAGTTATTTTAAAGATGAAAAAATTGAGGTTCGTAGTAAATTTATAGAAAAGAAATTACCATGACAGGAATTTAGATAAAAAAAAAAAAAGAGTTTATAAAGCAGAAAAGGACCGTATAACATAAAAAAGTAAAAACAGGGGATCTATCTCCTTCAGATTAAAAACTTCCAGCTTATGTGAGTGTATTAACTGTAGAAAAATTTCAAGTGTCATTTTATATTCGGTTTCCATTTTATTTCATTCTCATGCAGCATTTTGATGGAGGGAATTGTAGGGGCTAAGGTGGTAGGTCTGCACACAACTCCCCCAAACCAATCACCCATTATGTAAAGAAGAAATTTCTTGGTTACAGAAATGAAAAAAATCATACCACAATATTCTAGAAAGGGCAAAATAGAAACAATTATCAGAAGGAGTTTATGGATACGACACGTGAGAAAAATTAAGTCATATTGCAGTTATGGTATCTCTTCCATGATCTCTTATACGATCTCCATATGTATCTGATTTTCATTAAAAAAATCATACATTCGTTTCGCCAATAACTAGCATACTCTTAGTCAATATACTCATATATATCTTTAGACTTAGTCACCCAGTAACATCAGACTTCAATACCCATAGTTACTAAAGTATAATCAAGAAAAATATTACTCTCTCTCTCTCTCTCTCTCTCTCTCTCTCTCTCTCTCTCTCTCTCTCTCTCTCTCTCTGAGCAATTTTCTCAAGATATCCTGCTTCTCGACGGTATGTCTATTTGCTTAACCTAGTCACCAGATGGCTGTGCTGAGCAAATGTTGGGTTATGCGTTATCTTTAATGGTGAACTAACAGTCGGCCAAGATCAGTGTTTCCGGGTCCATCGTCTCACTTAATGGAGAAAAACAAGAAAGGAAAAACTTAGTTTGAATCGTTACTTTACTTATTACTCGTTTTATAGTTTTTGTCTCTCTCTTATTTTACTTTATTTATCCTAGTTTTCTTTACTATCTTATCTCCCTTTCAAAGTTATTCTTTATTTCCGTTTACAGATTTATGTTCTTAGATTGTTAGCAGTATTTTTTTTTAGATAAAGATGCAAATTTGTTCGTAATAATAATAATAATAATAATAATAATAATAATAATAATAATAATAATAATAATAATAATAATTATAGTAGGATAATTTAAAATTATAAATAAATAGTACTTAAAAGTCTTTTCTGCTGAAAGCAGAGTTATCTAGGTTTAGTTTCGGTTGAAGTTTTTCTATGTAAAATGTTTCCAATAATCTTAGCTCAGTCTCAAATCGAGCTTTACATATAATACTAAAATCAAGATGATTAAAATTGGCGTTACACACTCCATGGCAATGATCTCTTATAGAAGAATGAGAAGGCTTACCTAGCGGTAAAAGGGTCCTTGAACTAACGCCTCTATATTCAAAGGTTCTGGTAGACAACAATTTTGTCGAACTACCCACATATTCTGAACTACACTTCGGACACAAAAATTTATAAACCAGCATAGAACATAGTTCGTTAGATAACGACTCCTTGGACTTGAGCAAATTGCCTATCTTAAAATTATTGAAAAATACCATTCTGATATTTATATTTTTGAAGTATGTTTTCGTCATGTACTTAATTTTTCTTTCTATTATAGTATTGGTTCTTGTTCGATATGTAAGGGAATCGAAAATATATAATCTGGTCTTTTACTTCACAAATATGGTTATCAACATTAATGATTTTGTTAAGAAAAATTTGTACTTTTTTGTAAAATAAATTATCCTGGTAGCCATTGTTTTAGAAGAATTCCTTTAAGAATGTAATTTCTTTATGAAAGTTCAAGTAATATGATGAAAGCTTATATGCTCTATTAATGAGAGTATTAATACTGTTCATTTTATATCTTAAATTACACTCCCTTAAAAAATTTAAACCAAGACCAGTAAAAGTGGGCTTCCTATAAACTTCCATATCAATTTTAAGGTCAGAAGTTTTAGTGACTAGTACGTCCAAAAAGGGCATTTTACCTTCGTTTTCTTCTTCCATGGTGAACTTGATATTACTGTGTTGAGAATTTAAATAATTAAGAAATTTTATTGCGTAATTTTTTTGCTGAAAAATTATAAATGTGTCATCCACATACCTTTTATACAACACAGGCTTAAAACTTAAAGGACAATTTTCCAACCATTCAGTCTCGTGAAAACATAAGAAAATATTGGCCAAAGTTGCCGAAATAGGATTTCCCATAGCTAGTCTATCTTTTTGTTTGTAATACTCTGTTAAAAATATAAAATGAATCTTGAACAATAATGTTTATTATATCAATAAATTTAGATTTACTCAGGTTTCTAAAGTTGTTATTATCCTTGTACATTTTATTCGCTACGATTTCAATAACTTCTTTTGTGGGGATATTTGTATATAAGCTTTCGATGTCAAAGCTTGCCATATAATAATTATTTTTAGGCTAAAATTTGTTATAGTATCAAATAAATGCATATGAATTTTCCAAGGTATATTCATTCTTTGCCCATTCTTCTATGTTAGGAATCATAGATTTTGCTAAATTAAACTTGTTGTATTGATTGACGATAGCACTGGTCTTAAAGGAATATTCTCTTTACGTATTTTTGGCAAACCATATAAAATACCAGGATTGCGCCCCGAAGCATACAAATGTTTATATTCTTCATGTTATATGTTTACCTTTTTTTAAGATAACTTAGTAGTGTGTTAACTTTGTCTTCTAGGAGAAGAGTATTTTTGAAAGGGTCTTTTTCACTTTTTTTCAAACTGCAATGGATTGTTAAGAATATTCATAATTTTTTCTACATAATCACTTTTATTCATGAAGGTAATACCTTTCCCTTTGTCTGGTTTAGAAAATATAATGTCTTTGTTTTCACTTAGAAAAGTGTTTTAAGTAGTAGTAGTAGTAGTAGTAGTAGTAGTAGTAGTAGTAGTAGTAATAATAATAATAATAATAATAATAATAATAATAATAATGATAATAATAATAATAATAATAACAAAAGATAGAAAACATGAATAAAAATCCTCTGAATATTTGTCAAACTGAATCATATCGATTACCGAGTTAACTTAATACACGAAAGTTATCAAAAAATTTTAAATTTGTTAAAAAAATAGATAATAAAAGAGGATAAAACCACTTAATTTTTTAATAGAAATTACATTTCGTTGTCAGAACAGGGAGCTTTACTACATAAATCATCATTAACGTATATTTCAAAAGTACTAAAGATAGAAAAAAAAAAGGTAATAGTTGTTATAACGATCGAATTAACCTACGTTTATGACGAACGTAATAGACCCTATTTATGCAAATACCTTAGATAGAAACATAGCGTAATGACATTTCGTGCAATGGGTTCAGAATTGCCTTCTCCCCTAATTAGCTTCTATTGTGCTCATTACTGCAATTAAACAGGATTTTAATGACCATTTGCAATGAGACACACAACACAGCATAACCGTTTCTCCCTATTTTGGCTGCTGTGCTGTGCTGTCTTGCGTTGCTAGAGAGAGAGAGAGAGAGAGAGAGAGAGAGAGAGGAGAGAGAGAGAGAGAGAGAGAGAGAGAGAGAGAGAGAGAGTATGAAATATCATCAAGATTTTAATCCTAAGTTCTTCAGACTTGGTTGTTTTCTGAATTACATACCTGATGAGAGTGTTCCTTGGATTTGTCTCTACATGTGGGAAAAAGAAGTTGTTAACTATAACCAAATAAAATCATGCTTGTAATTTTCTTTTGAATATGGATAGAAAACTAGAGTCGATGACCTAATTCCAAGGACAATTATTAACTACCAAAGAACTTCCCACAAAAGAGGTACTATTCCAATATAAGATATTTTGGAAATTTTCATCCACAATTCCACACCTTAAAAACGTTACGTACCATTCCGTAGCTCATCTAAAAGTAGGCTACTGCCTTCACTCTATAATTTCATAGATTAGTTAGTGGTGAGAGAGCCTGGCCTTTGTCTGGACGACGAGGAGTCTACATGTCTAGTCTGTTTCCTGTAGACTCTTGTTACAATCATGTTTTACCTCTATTAACGAGGTTGGAAGGTGGTTGTGTTTCCCTCCTGTATGTGTGTTT
>NC_090741.1:112127531-112141806 GCF_036898095.1 Palaemon carinicauda
AGTTTTTATTTATTGATTTGTTTATATATTATTAATTACTAATGGATTTATTTATTCTCTTAGCTATTCATTTTGTCAGGTTGGTATTGTGTAATTTTCCATAAACATAGACTACGGAAGGAAATGCGCAACACTAAATCATCATTAATCCACAATGATATTGATATTACCTCCACCTAAGAGGCTATGGGGCTGTTTCACGTGCTAATATGTCTGTCTGTCTGTCTCTCTGTTAGATTGATTATATGATACAAAGGTGATCTTTTATTCTTTTTATTATTATTAATGCTGCAAGGAATAATATACCTGACATGGTGTGATTGCTTGTCTGAAGTTGGTTTCAGGTATTCAGAGATACATCCTTGTCATAGATCTTTTTTTTTTAAAGGGGGGGGGGGTGGGGGTTAGGGGGAATTGCACCATGCTTTTTTTTGCAAACGAAAATGCTAATACAAATTATTTGATTGTCCAGTAGGGAGAAGAAATATATAAACTGCATGATAAATAATGAATACGAATATAAAATATCTAAAGATCTATATCAAAATAGATCTGTTATATACAAATTATGAAGAGAGATTTATGTTACCCTGTACAACATTAAATCATTCGCTGCAAGTTTGAACTTTTACAGTTACACCGATTGAGCTGCCAGATTAGGAAGATCGCTGGAGCTGAAGACCACAGGAGAACAATAATCGAAATAAAGTAGAATGAAAGAATTAAAGAAAAAAATTCACCGTAGATCAACTGACGAAAATATTAAAAGGTTTTACCAATTAGAGAATTTTATATACAATTAAAGAGAAAACACTCATAATTTATTTCTCAAATGAAATTTGTAATCATGAATCACATCTAAAATGTTATAGTAGTTTAGAGATAAAGGAACACTATTAATGCTGAGATCTGGATGTAGAGTAGCCTATTTACAATCATAGTTATAGTTTCCTTATGGTTCATTTTCTTGCCCCATAATATGCACCACACACTATGTTTAGATAGATATCTATTAAAGGATTCAGCAACTCAAAATCTATATTCAGCGGATGGAATTGAGCCAAAGAGAATACCATCATCAGCATAGACAACGAGCTAGTTTTCTAGGCCAGGCCACATATCATGTGTATGAAGTACTGTATAAACATTTTGAGAGAGAGAGAGAGAGAGAGAGAGAGAGAGAGAGAGAGAGAGAGAGAGAGAGAGAGAGAGAGAGAGAGAGAGAGAAAGTCGGTATCTATAACTGACTAATGAAAATTCATGTCTTTTTCCTCACGAGTATAACAAAAGGCCTGACAATGCAATTGCCTGGAATATCAATGGGTTCGCTGTCAATTTCGGCAACGGACTTGAGCTGTAACAATGTTTTCACACGTGCCCATCATTGTGTGTGTGTGTGTGTGTGTGTGTGTGTGTGTGTATTAGCATAGTCTTCCAAGAATAGATAATGGAATTTTAATATAAATTTTCGGAAAGCTTTTCTTTTAACTCGGTAACTGTAAGCCCAACAATGGAACTGTACCAACCGTGTGTCACACAATTGTACATAATTATTTTGTATATATTATGCTTGTATCTGCGCTCTTCCCTCGCACTAAAAAGAACCTGAATGATCATGTCTCCGGTTTTGCTCTGTAATATTGTCTGTCTCTCGAACATGTTATGTCCTGTTGCCTTGAGGTTTTGTATATAAAGGAGAGTGTTCCTTAATAAACAACTCAGTTGATTGCATCCTGCCTTTGAGTTCACAACCCTCTCTCGGCCCGTCACATTGGTGACCCCGAAAGTCGACTCGCTCCCACCGCCTTCCACCCCCACCCCCTCGCCCCTTCATCGTTGGTACTATGACGGACTCTACGGCAGTTGGTGCTGTGGCCGCTCCATTCAAACTTTCATCGTTTGCCAGCGGAGAGGCGTTTGCTTGGTTTCAGCGCGCAGAAGTCCAGTTTCATATCAGGGGCGTGACTCGCTCAACCACCAAAGCAGATTATGTTCTCGCGGCGATACCCGAGGACACCTTCCCAGAAATATCCAACTGGCTTTGTGAACAAGGAGACACCCCAATAGCGTATGACGCCCTCAAAACATACTTTCTGCAGCAGTACTCGCCATCGCCAGCCGCCCGTATAGCAAAGCTTTTTCAGCTCTCGCAACAACCGTTGGGGGACCAGAGGGCTTCGCTTGCCCTCAGGGAAATGACCAGTATCGCTCGCCTTCAACCTGCCGCAGACGGCTCTCCTCGTGAGGTGAACCTACTTCGTGCCCTTTGGATACGCCGTTTACCCGAACCTGTACGCGCTGCCATACCCGATGTCGATAGTTTACCCATAAAGGACTTGATGACCAAAGCCGACGCCCTTATGGACAGCCACTTCAAGACATCCATCAACGCCTCCACCCCTGACGACGAGGGTGCCTATTCAACGTCAAGCGAAGCCGACATGAATGCCGTAGGACATACACGCCTACCCCGTGACGTGCCGAAGCGGCGACAAAGCCGCCCACCACCCATCAATCGCTCGCACCCCAACGAACGACTTCTACAGCCACTTACTATCTCCCATCCGCCGCAGTTTTGCTACTACCACTTCAGATTCGGGGCAACCGCGAAGAAATGTGCCAAGGATTGTCAGTGGCCAAAAAACGTGTAAGTAGGCCATCACTTGTGGCGGTGGCCTCCAGTGTTTCTAATCTTTTCTTTTTACAGGATGCAGGAACGGGCGTGCGATTTTTGGTAGACACGGGTGCTTGTCGTTCTCTTTTGCCAAGGAAACTCTTCAAGGCACGACGTAGTCTGTCTACATCTACCGACGTCCACTTGGTAGCTGCCAACGGATCTGCGATACCCACCTACAGTTACGAGAACCTCACATTATCGTTTGGAAACGGTAAATTCAATTGGAAGTTTCTCGTTGCTGACGTCACAATGCCAATCCTCGGTGCGGATTTCCTCTCTCATTTCAACCTTCTGGTCGATGTCGCCCACCGACGATTGGTCAACGCAGACTCGTACTTGTCGACACCTCTTCAACCCGCCCCCTCTAAGCTCGCTCTCCACATCAGCGCACCCACGGATGCCTACGCCCACCTCCTCACGTCGTACCCGGAAGTTTTCCGTCCAGAACTTCGCCAAACGCCCACGGTTCCTGCTAAGCACGGTATTTATCACCATATCAAGACGACGGGACCCCCGTTTTCGCAAAATTCAGACGTCTGGCACCGGAACGATTGGCAGCCGCCAAACAGACGTTCGCCGAAATGGAGGAAATGGGCCTTTGCCAAAAGGCCTCCAGCCCATGGTCGTCACCCTTACACATCGTTCTGAAGAAAGACGGCTCCCTCCGTCCGTGCGGGGATTACAGGTGCCTGAACATGCAAACAGAACCGGATCACTACCCCCTCCCAAACATTGCCGACGTGACCTCCTACCTGCACAAAGCGAAGGTTTTCTCTACGCTCGACTTCCTGAAGGGGTATTATCAGGTGCCTATGAACCCAGAAGACATCCCCAAGACCGCCATCACCACTCCGTTTGGTACATACACCTTCAATTACTCCTGTTTTGGACTTCGTAATGCTGGGGCAACGTTTCAACGTCTTATGGATGGCATCTTAGGGGACCTACCTTTCTGTGTATGTTATTTGGACGACATACTTGTGTTCTCCTCCTCAAAAGAGGACCAGCTCCGTCACCTGCGCATCATGCTCGACCACCTGCAACAAAACGGCCTTGTAGTCCGGTACGACAAGTGTACCTTTGGCGCCAACGAAGTGTCGTTCTTAGGGCACCGTATCACTCCTGAAGGAGTCCATCCCCTCCCTGAGAAGGTAGCAGCCGTTCAGAACTTCCCCGCGCCCTCGACCGTCAAAGCTCTGCAGGAATTCTTGGGCATGATCAACTATTATCACCGTTTTCTGCCAGCCATTGCCGCCACTCTTGCTCCCCTCTACGCCTCCCTCAAGGGCAAGCCAAAGGACCTGAAGTGGGGTCCCCTTCAAGAAGCAGCCTTCTGCAATGCAAAGAAGGCCCTATCAACTGCTGCGGCTCTCACTTTTCCTATCCCACAGGCCCCTCTCCTTCTCTCCACCGATGCCAGCGACGTCGCTATTGGTGCAGTACTCGAGCAGGTGGACAAAGGCTCACCCCTCCCATTGGCCTTCTTCAGCAGAAAACTGTCCAAGGAGGAATCGGGTTATTCTACCTTCGATCGAGAATTGCTGGCAGTGCACTTGGCTGTTCGTCACTTTCGCCATTTCTTAGAAGGTACGCCCTTCGTCATTCGCACAGACCACATGCCTCTGGTGCATGCCTTCACTCGACAGTCTGACGCCTGGTCCGCCCGTCAACGCCGACATCTCTCCGCCGTGGCTGAATACAATTGCACCCTCCAATACGTCCCTGGGAAAATGAATCCCATTGCCGATGCCCTGTCAAGAAACACGTCGGCTGCCGTTCAACTGGGATTGGATTACAACGCCCTGGTTGAAGCCCACCGACAGGATCCAGAGTATCCAGCTTGTAGGACATCCTGCACGTCCCTCTGTTGGGAAGACTTTCCCCTCGAAGACTCCATAACCACCCTCCTCTGTGACGTCAGTACTGGTAGACCGCGACCTTGGATTCCTGCTCCCATGCGCCGACAGGTGTTTGATTTCATTCACGGCCTTTCACATCCATCCTGCCGTTCTACTGCACAGCTGCTGAAGGCAAAGTTCATTTGGTACGGCATTTCTAAGGATGCTAAGGATTGGGTCTGCGCCTGTACTTCTTGCCAAACTTCCAAAGTACATCGACACACGGATTCAGGAGTGGGCACCTTTCCTCAACCTCAGCGTCGTTTCGCACACATTCACGTCGACGTTGTAGGCCCCCTACCCACATCACAAGGACATTGTTACCTGTTTACCGTCATCGACCGCTCCACTCGTTGGCCTGAAGCCATTCCCATGGAAACTGCAACGTCCGCCTCATGTACATCTGCCTTACTCTCTGGATGGATTTCAAGATTCAGTATCCCTTAGCATATTACTTCTGACAGGGGAACCACTTGCACCTCTCAATTGTGGACGTCATTAGCGAATCTCCTGGGCATCACCCTACATCAGACAACGGCCTATAACCCCGCTGCCAATGGAATGGTTGAACATTTTCATCGCACCCTCAAAGCAGCTTTGATGTCCCGCTGCAAGGATTGCAACTGGTTAACTCAGCTTCCCTGGGTCCTCCTGGGACTAAGGACCACTCCTAAAGATGCCCTCGACGTCTCGGCAGCTGAAATGGTGTATGGCAACCCGTTGGTCGTCTCTGCCGAATTATTTCCTTCTACAGCCTTCTCCGACGATCTCCAGCGCATACGTCACGTCGTGGGAAAATTTACTCCGTGCCGCCAGACTTACAAGCCCCCAGTGAAGCATCACATACCAATGGACTTGCACTCTGCAACGCACGTCTTCCTGCGCAACGACACTAGCAAGCCACCACTAACGCCCCCTTACACGGGCCCTTTCCTTGTGATCCCACGCAGTCCGAAAGCATTCCTACTAAACATTCGGGGCAAAGAAGACTGGGTCTCCATTGATCGTCTAAAACCTGCTTATCTTCTGCCAGATGACCCGCCTACAGTTCGCCTCTCTAGATCAGGGCGCCCTATTTAACATGTACAGTATGTCATTTTTAGGGGGGGAGCCATGTACCAACCGTGTGTCACACAATTGTACATAATTATTTTGTATATATAATGCTTGTATCTGCGCTCTTCCCTCGCACTAAAAAGAACCTGAATGATCATGTCTCCGGTTTTGCTCTGTAATATTGTCTGTCTCTCGAACATGTTATGTCCTGTTGCCTTGAGGTTTTGTATATAAAGGAGAGTGTTCCTTAATAAACAACTCAGTTGATTGCATCCTGCCTTTGAGTTCACAACCCTCTCTCGGCCCGTCACATTGGTGACCCCGAAAGTCGACTCGCTCCCACCGCCTTCCACCCCCACCCCCTCGCCCCTTCATCGTTGGTACTATGACGGACTCTACGGCAGTTGGTGCTGTGGCCGCTCCATTCAAACTTTCATCGTTTGCCAGCGGAGAGGCGTTTGCTTGGTTTCAGCGCGCAGAAGTCCAGTTTCATATCAGGGGCGTGACTCGCTCAACCACCAAAGCAGATTATGTTCTCGCGGCGATACCCGAGGACACCTTCCCAGAAATATCCGACTGGCTTTGTGAACAAGGAGACACCCCAATAGCGTATGACGCCCTCAAAACATACTTTCTGCAGCAGTACTCGCCATCGCCAGCCGCCCGTATAGCAAAGCTTTTTCAGCTCTCGCAACAACCGTTGGGGGACCAGAGGGCTTCGCTTGCCCTCAGGGAAATGACCAGTATCGCTCGCCTTCAACCTGCCGCAGACGGCTCTCCTCGTGAGGTGAACCTACTTCGTGCCCTTTGGATACGCCGTTTACCCGAACCTGTACGCGCTGCCATACCCGATGTCGATAGTTTACCCATAAAGGACTTGATGACCAAAGCCGACGCCCTTATGGACAGCCACTTCAAGACATCCATCAACGCCTCCACCCCTGACGACGAGGGTGCCTATTCAACGTCAAGCGAAGCCGACATGAATGCCGTAGGACATACACGCCTACCCCGTGACGTGCCGAAGCGGCGACAAAGCCGCCCACCACCCATCAATCGCTCGCACCCCAACGAACGACTTCTACAGCCACTTACTACCTCCCATCCGCCGCAGTTTTGCTACTACCACTTCAGATTCGGGGCAACCGCGAAGAAATGTGCCAAGGATTGTCAGTGGCCAAAAAACGTGTAAGTAGGCCATCGCTTGTGGCGGTGGCCTCCAGTGTTTCTAATCTTTTCTTTTTACAGGATGCAGGAACGGGCGTGCGATTTTTGGTAGACACGGGTGCTTGTCGTTCTCTTTTGCCAAGGAAACTCTTCAAGGCACGACGTAGTCTGTCTACATCTACCGACGTCCACTTGGTAGCTGCCAACGGATCTGCGATACCCACCTACAGTTACGAGAACCTCACATTATCGTTTGGAAACGGTAAATTCAATTGGAAGTTTCTCGTTGCTGACGTCACAATGCCAATCCTCGGTGCGGATTTCCTCTCTCATTTCAACCTTCTGGTCGATGTCGCCCACCGACGATTGGTCAACGCAGACTCGTACTTGTCGACACCTCTTCAACCCGCCCCCTCTAAGCTCGCTCTCCACATCAGCGCACCCACGGATGCCTACGCCCACCTCCTCACGTCGTACCCGGAAGTTTTCCGTCCAGAACTTCGCCAAACGCCCACGGTTCCTGCTAAGCACGGTATTTATCACCATATCAAGACGACGGGACCCCCGTTTTCGCAAAATTCAGACGTCTGGCACCGGAACGATTGGCAGCCGCCAAACAGACGTTCGCCGAAATGGAGGAAATGGGCCTTTGCCAAAAGGCCTCCAGCCCATGGTCGTCACCCTTACACATCGTTCTGAAGAAAGACGGCTCCCTCCGTCCGTGCGGGGATTACAGGTGCCTGAACATGCAAACAGAACCGGATCACTACCCCCTCCCAAACATTGCCGACGTGACCTCCTACCTGCACAAAGCGAAGGTTTTCTCTACGCTCGACTTCCTGAAGGGGTATTATCAGGTGCCTATGAACCCAGAAGACATCCCCAAGACCGCCATCACCACTCCGTTTGGTACATACACCTTCAATTACTCCTGTTTTGGACTTCGTAATGCTGGGGCAACGTTTCAACGTCTTATGGATGGCATCTTAGGGGACCTACCTTTCTGTGTATGTTATTTGGACGACATACTTGTGTTCTCCTCCTCAAAAGAGGACCAGCTCCGTCACCTGCGCATCATGCTCGACCACCTGCAACAAAACGGCCTTGTAGTCCGGTACGACAAGTGTACCTTTGGCGCCAACGAAGTGTCGTTCTTAGGGCACCGTATCACTCCTGAAGGAGTCCATCCCCTCCCTGAGAAGGTAGCAGCCGTTCAGAACTTCCCCGCGCCCTCGACCGTCAAAGCTCTGCAGGAATTCTTGGGCATGATCAACTATTATCACCGTTTTCTGCCAGCCATTGCCGCCACTCTTGCTCCCCTCTACGCCTCCCTCAAGGGCAAGCCAAAGGACCTGAAGTGGGGTCCCCTTCAAGAAGCAGCCTTCTGCAATGCAAAGAAGGCCCTATCAACTGCTGCGGCTCTCACTTTTCCTATCCCACAGGCCCCTCTCCTTCTCTCCACCGATGCCAGCGACGTCGCTATTGGTGCAGTACTCGAGCAGGTGGTCAAAGGCTCACCCCTCCCATTGGCCTTCTTCAGCAGAAAACTGTCCAAGGCGGAATCGGGTTATTCTACCTTCGATCGAGAATTGCTGGCAGTGCACTTGGCTGTTCGTCACTTTCGCCATTTCTTAGAAGGTACGCCCTTCGTCATTTGCACAGACCACATGCCTCTGGTGCATGCCTTCACTCGACAGTCTGACGCCTGGTCCGCCCGTCAACGCCGACATCTCTCCGCCGTGGCTGAATACAATTGCACCCTCCAATACGTCCCTGGGAAAATGAATCCCATTGCCGATGCCCTGTCAAGAAACACGTCGGCTGCCGTTCAACTGGGATTGGATTACAACGCCCTGGTTGAAGCCCACCGACAGGATCCAGAGTATCCAGCTTGTAGGACATCCTGCACGTCCCTCTGTTGGGAAGACTTTCCCCTCGAAGACTCCATAACCACCCTCCTCTGTGACGTCAGTACTGGTAGACCGCGACCTTGGATTCCTGCTCCCATGCGCCGACAGGTGTTTGATTTCATTCACGGCCTTTCACATCCATCCTGCCGTTCTACTGCACAGCTGCTGAAGGCAAAGTTCATTTGGTACGGCATTTCTAAGGATGCTAAGGATTGGGTCTGCGCCTGTACTTCTTGCCAAACTTCCAAAGTACATCGACACACGGATTCAGGAGTGGGCACCTTTCCTCAACCTCAGCGTCGTTTCGCACACATTCACGTCGACGTTGTAGGCCCCCTACCCACATCACAAGGACATCGTTACCTGTTTACCGTCATCGACCGCTCCACTCGTTGGCCTGAAGCCATTCCCATGGAAACTGCAACGTCCGCCTCATGTACATCTGCCTTACTCTCTGGATGGATTTCAAGATTCAGTATCCCTTAGCATATTACTTCTGACAGGGGAACCACTTGCACCTCTCAATTGTGGACGTCATTAGCGAATCTCCTGGGCATCACCCTACATCAGACAACGGCCTATAACCCCGCTGCCAATGGAATGGTTGAACGTTTTCATCGCACCCTCAAAGCAGCTTTGATGTCCCGCTGCAAGGATTGCAACTGGTTAACTCAGCTTCCCTGGGTCCTCCTGGGACTAAGGACCACTCCTAAAGATGCCCTCGACGTCTCGGCAGCTGAAATGGTGTATGGCGACCCGTTGGTCGTCTCTGCCGAATTTTTTCCTTCTACAGCCTTCTCCGACGATCTCCAGCGCATACGTCACGTCGTGGGAAAATTTACTCCGTGCCGCCAGACTTACAAGCCCCCAGTGAAGCATCACATACCAATGGACTTGCACTCTGCAACGCACGTCTTCCTGCGCAACGACACTAGCAAGCCACCACTAACGCCCCCTTACATCGGGCCCTTTCCTTGTGATCCCACGCAGTCCGAAAGCATTCCTACTAAACATTCGGGGCAAAGAAGACTGGGTCTCCATTGATCGTCTAAAACCTGCTTATCTTCTGCCAGATGACCCGCCTACAGTTCGCCTCTCTAGATCAGGGCGCCCTATTTAACATGTACAGTATGTCATTTTTAGGGGGGGAGCCATGTACCAACCGTGTGTCACACAATTGTACATAATTATTTTGTATATATAATGCTTGTATCTGCGCTCTTCCCTCGCACTAAAAAGAACCTGAATGATCATGTCTCCGGTTTTGCTCTGTAATATTGTCTGTCTCTCGAACATGTTATGTCCTGTTGCCTTGAGGTTTTGTATATAAAGGAGAGTGTTCCTTAATAAACAACTCAGTTGATTGCATCCTGCCTTTGAGTTCACAACCCTCTCTCGGCCCGTCACATTGGTGACCCCGAAAGTCGACTCGCTCCCACCGCCTTCCACCCCCACCCCCTCGCCCCTTCATCGTTGGTACTATGACGGACTCTACGGCAGTTGGTGCTGTGGCCGCTCCATTCAAACTTTCATCGTTTGCCAACGGAGAGGCGTTTGCTTGGTTTCAGCGCGCAGAAGTCCAGTTTCATATCAGGGGCGTGACTCGCTCAACCACCAAAGCAGATTATGTTCTCGCGGCGATACCCGAGGACACCTTCCCAGAAATATCCGACTGGCTTTGTGAACAAGGAGACACCCCAATAGCGTATGACGCCCTCAAAACATACTTTCTGCAGCAGTACTCGCCATCGCCAGCCGCCCGTATAGCAAAGCTTTTTCAGCTCTCGCAACAACCGTTGGGGGACCAGAGGGCTTCGCTTGCCCTCAGGGAAATGACCAGTATCGCTCGCCTTCAACCTGCCGCAGACGGCTCTCCTCGTGAGGTGAACCTACTTCGTGCCCTTTGGATACGCCGTTTACCCGAACCTGTACGCGCTGCCATACCCGATGTCGATAGTTTACCCATAAAGGACTTGATGACCAAAGCCGACGCCCTTATGGACAGCCACTTCAAGACATCCATCAACGCCTCCACCCCTGACGACGAGGGTGCCTATTCAACGTCAAGCGAAGCCGACATGAATGCCGTAGGACATACACGCCTACCCCGTGACGTGCCGAAGCGGCGACAAAGCCGCCCACCACCCATCAATCGCTCGCACCCCAACGAACGACTTCTACAGCCACTTACTACCTCCCATCCGCCGCAGTTTTGCTACTACCACTTCAGATTCGGGGCAACCGCGAAGAAATGTGCCAAGGATTGTCAGTGGCCAAAAAAAACGTGTAAGTAGGCCATCGCTTGTGGCGGTGGCCTCCAGTGTTTCTAATCTTTTCTTTTTACAGGATGCAGGAACGGGCGTGCGATTTTTGGTAGACACGGGTGCTTGTCGTTCTCTTTTGCCAAGGAAACTCTTCAAGGCACGACGTAGTCTGTCTACATCTACCGACGTCCACTTGGTAGCTGCCAACGGATCTGCGATACCCACCTACAGTTACGAGAACCTCACATTATCGTTTGGAAACGGTAAATTCAATTGGAAGTTTCTCGTTGCTGACGTCACAATGCCAATCCTCGGTGCGGATTTCCTCTCTCATTTCAACCTTCTGGTCGATGTCGCCCACCGACGATTGGTCAACGCAGACTCGTACTTGTCGACACCTCTTCAACCCGCCCCCTCTAAGCTCGCTCTTCACATCAGCGCACCCACGGATGCCTACGCCCACCTCCTCACGTCGTACCCGGAAGTTTTCCGTCCAGAACTTCGCCAAAACGCCCACGGTTCCTGCTAAGCACGGTATTTATCACCATATCAAGACGACGGGACCCCCGTTTTCGCAAAATTCAGACGTCTGGCACCGGAACGATTGGCAGCCGCCAAACAGACGTTCGCCGAAATGGAGGAAATGGGCCTTTGCCAAAAGGCCTCCAGCCCATGGTCGTCACCCTTACACATCGTTCTGAAGAAAGACGGCTCCCTCCGTCCGTGCGGGGATTACAGGTGCCTGAACATGCAAACAGAACCGGATCACTACCCCCTCCCAAACATTGCCGACGTGACCTCCTACCTGCACAAAGCGAAGGTTTTCTCTACGCTCGACTTCCTGAAGGGGTATTATCAGGTGCCTATGAACCCAGAAGACATCCCCAAGACCGCCATCACCACTCCGTTTGGTACATACACCTTCAATTACTCCTGTTTTGGACTTCGTAATGCTGGGGCAACGTTTCAACGTCTTATGGATGGCATCTTAGGGGACCTACCTTTCTGTGTATGTTATTTGGACGACATACTTGTGTTCTCCTCCTCAAAAGAGGACCAGCTCCGTCACCTGCGCATCATGCTCGACCACCTGCAACAAAACGGCCTTGTAGTCCGGTACGACAAGTGTACCTTTGGCGCCAACGAAGTGTCGTTCTTAGGGCACCGTATCACTCCTGAAGGAGTCCATCCCCTCCCTGAGAAGGTAGCAGCCGTTCAGAACTTCCCCGCGCCCTCGACCGTCAAAGCTCTGCAGGAATTCTTGGGCATGATCAACTATTATCACCGTTTTCTGCCAGCCATTGCCGCCACTCTTGCTCCCCTCTACGCCTCCCTCAAGGGCAAGCCAAAGGACCTGAAGTGGGGTCCCCTTCAAGAAGCAGCCTTCTGCAATGCAAAGAAGGCCCTATCAACTGCTGCGGCTCTCACTTTTCCTATCCCACAGGCCCCTCTCCTTCTCTCCACCGATGCCAGCGACGTCGCTATTGGTGCAGTACTCGAGCAGGTGGTCAAAGGCTCACCCCTCCCATTGGCCTTCTTCAGCAGAAAACTGTCCAAGGCGGAATCGGGTTATTCTACCTTCGATCGAGAATTGCTGGCAGTGCACTTGGCTGTTCGTCACTTTCGCCATTTCTTAGAAGGTACGCCCTTCGTCATTCGCACAGACCACATGCCTCTGGTGCATGCCTTCACTCGACAGTCTGACGCCTGGTCCGCCCGTCAACGCCGACATCTCTCCGCCGTGGCTGAATACAATTGCACCCTCCAATACGTCCCTGGGAAAATGAATCCCATTGCCGATGCCCTGTCAAGAAACACGTCGGCTGCCGTTCAACTGGGATTGGATTACAACGCCCTGGTTGAAGCCCACCGACAGGATCCAGAGTATCCAGCTTGTAGGACATCCTGCACGTCCCTCTGTTGGGAAGACTTTCCCCTCGAAGACTCCATAACCACCCTCCTCTGTGACGTCAGTACTGGTAGACCCGCGACCTTGGATTCCTGCTCCCATGCGCCGACAGGTGTTTGATTTCATTCACGGCCTTTCACATCCATCCCTGCCGTTCTACTGCACAGCTGCTGAAGGCAAAGTTCATTTGGTACGGCATTTCTAAGGATGCTAAGGATTGGGTCTGCGCCTGTACTTCTTGCCAAACTTCCAAAGTACATCGACACACGGATTCAGGAGTGGGCACCTTTCCTCAACCTCAGCGTCGTTTCGCACACATTCACGTCGACGTTGTAGGCCCCCTACCCACATCACAAGGACATCGTTACCTGTTTACCCGTCATCGACCGCTCCACTCGTTGGCCCTGAAGCCATTCCCATGGAAACTGCAACGTCCGCCTCATGTACATCTGCCTTACTCTCTGGATGGATTTCAAGATTCAGTATCCCTTAGCATATTACTTCTGACAGGGGGAACCACTTGCACCTCTCAATTGTGGACGTCATTAGCGAATCTCTCCTGGGCATCACCCTACATCAGACAACGGCCTATAACCCCCGCTGCCAATGGAATGGTTGAACGTTTTCATCGCACCCTCAAAGCAGCTTTGAATGTCCCGCTGCAAGGATTGCAACTGGTTAACTCAGCTTCCCTGGGTCCTCCTGGGACTAAGGACCACTCCTAAAGATGCCCTCGACGTCTCGGCAGCTGAAATGGTTGTATGGCGACCCGTTGGTCGTCCTCTGCCGAATTTTTTCACTTCTACAGCCTTCTCCGACGATCTCCAGCGCATACGTCACGTCGTGGGAAAATTTACTCCGTGCCGCCAGACTTACAAGCCCCCAGTGAAGCATCACATACCAATGGACTTGCACTCTGCAACGCACGTCTTCCTGCGCAACGACACTAGCAAGCCACCACTAACGCCCCCTTACACGGGGCCCTTTCCTTGTGATCCCACGCAGTCCGAAAGCATTCCTACTAACATTCGGGGCAAAGAAGACTGGGTCTCCATTGATCGTCTAAAACCTGCTTATCTTCTGCCAGATGACCCGCCTACAGTTCGCCTCTCTAGATCAGGGCGCCCTATTTAACATGTACAGTATGTCATTTTTAGGGGGGGAGCCATGTACCAACGCGTGTGTCACACAATTGTACATAATTATTTTGTATATATAATGCTTGTATCTGCGCTCTTTCCCTCGCACTAAAAAGAACCTGAATGATCATGTCTCCGGTTTTGCTCTGTAATAATGTCTGTCTCTCGAACATGTTATGTCCTGTTGCCTTGAGGTTTTGTATATAAAGGAGAGTGTTCCTTAATAAACAACTCAGTTGATTGCATCCTGCCTTT
>NC_090741.1:112142306-112144806 GCF_036898095.1 Palaemon carinicauda
TATCTTAAATTACACTCACTTAAAAAATTTAAACCAAGACCAGTAAAAGTGGGCTTCCTATAAACTTCCATATCAATTTTAAGGTCAGAAGTTTTAGTGACTAGTACGTCCAAAAAGGGTATTTTACCTTCGTTTTCTTCTTCCATGGTGAACTTGATATTACTGTGTTGAGAATTTAAATAATTAAGAAATTTTATTGCGTAATTTTTTTGCTGAAAAATTTTAAATGTGTCATCCACATACCTTTTATACAACACAGGCTTAAAACTTAAAGGACAATTTTCCAACCATTCAGTCTCGTGAAAACCTAAGAAAATATTGGCCAAAGTTGCCAAAATAGGATTCCCCATAGCTAGTCCATCTTTTTGTTTGTAATGCTCTGATGAAAATATAAAATGAATCTTGAACAATAATGTTTAATATATCAATAAATTTAGATTTTCTCAGGTTTCTAAAGTTGTTATTATCCTTGTACATTTTATTCGCTACAATTTCAATAACTTCGTTTGTGGGGATATTTGTATATAAGCTTTCGATGTCAAAGCTTGCCATATAATAATTATTTTTAGTCTAAAATTTGTTATAGTATCATAAAAATGCATATGAATTTTCCAAGGTATATTCATTCTTTGCCCATTCTTCTATGTTAGGAATCATAGATTTTGCTAAATTAAACTTGGTGTATTGATTGACGATATCACTGGTCTTAAAGGAATATTCTCTTTACGTATTTTTGGTAAACCATATAAAATACCAGGATTGCGCCCCGAAGCATACAAATGTTTATATTCTTCATGTTATATGTTTACCTTTTTTAAGATAACTTAGTAGTGTGTTAACTTTGTCTTCTAGGCGAAGAGTATTTTTGAAAGGGTCTTTTTCACTTTTTTTCAAACTGCAATGGATTGTTAAGAATATTCATAATTTTTTCTACATAATCACTTTTATTCATGATGGTAATACCTTTCCCTTTGTCTGGTTTAGAAAATATAATGTCTTTGTTTTCACTTAGAAAAGTTTTTTTAAGTAGTAGTAGTAGTAATAGTAGTAGAAGTAGTAGTAGTAGTTATAATAATAATAATAATAATAATAATAATAATAATAATAATAATAATAATAATAATAACGAAAGATAGAAAACATGAATAAAAATCCTCTGGATATTTGTCAAACTGAATCATATCGATTACCGAGTTAACTTGATACACGAAAGTTATCAAAAAAACTTTTAATTTGCTCAAAAAAATAGATTATAAAAGAGGATAAAACCACTTAATTTTCTAATAGAAATTACATTTCGTTGTCAGAACAGGGAGCTTTACTACATAAATCATCATTAACGTATATTTCAAAAGTACTAAAGATAGAAAAAAAAGGTAATAGTTGTTATAACGATCGAATTAACCTACGTTTATGAAGAACGTAATAGACCCTATTTATGCAAATACCTTAGATAGAAACATAGCGTAATGACATTTCGTGCAATGGGTTCAGAATTGCCTTCTCCCCTAATTAGCTTCTATTGTGCTCATTACTGCAATTAAACAGGATTTTAATGACCATTAGCAACGAGACACACAAAACAGCATAACCGTTTCTCCCTATTTTGGCTGCTGTGCTGTGCTGTCTAGCGTTGCTAGAGAGAGAGAGAGAGAGAGAGAGAGAGAGAGAGAGAGAGAGAGAGAGAGAGAGAGAGAGAGAGAGAGAGTATGAAATATTATCAAGATTTTAATCCTAAGTTCTTCAGACTTGGTTGTGTTCTGAATTACATACCTGATGAGAGTGTTCCTTGGATTTGTCTCTACATGTGCGAAAAAGAAGTTGTTAACTATAACCAAATAAAATCATGCTTGTAATTTTCTTTTGAATATGGATAGAAAACTAGAGTCGATGACCTAATTCCAAGGACAATTATTAACTACCAAAGAACTTTCCACAAAAGGGGCACTATTCCAATATAAGATATTTTGGAAATGTTCATCCACAATTCCACACCTTAAAAACGTTACGTACCATCCCGTAACTCATCTCAAAGTAGGCTACTGACTTCACGCTATAATTTCATAGATTAGTTAGTGGTGAGAGAGCCTGGCCTTTGTCTGGACGACGAGGAGTCTACATGTCTAGTCTGTTTCCTGTAGACTCTTGTTACAATCATGTTTTACCTCTGTTAACGAGGTTGAAAGGTGGTTGTGTTTCCCTCCTGTATGTGTGTTTGTGTGTATGTGTGTTTGTTTGTGTATGTGTTTGATAGTGAAAACCTTCCTAGAATCAATTTCAATCGTAAAGTAATGGAACTTATGTGAAAAGCTGGAAATGATTTGGACAGTCTAAGGTCAAGGTCACGAAGTATAGGACAGACAGACTGTACATAACGAACAAGAAAAGTCTGTTTCTGAAAATGCCTCTTTGTTTTCTGATGATCTTAATTTCCATTTCCGTAATATCGTATATCCCTCTTTACAATCTCATCCCATTTCCTCTCGTAGGAGAACTACGA
>NC_090741.1:112149806-112154806 GCF_036898095.1 Palaemon carinicauda
CAATTAAAGAAAAAGCACTCATAAATTATTTCTAAAATGAAATTTGTAATCATGAATCACATCTAAAATGTTATAGTAGTTTAGAGATAAAGGAACATTATTAATGCTGAGATCTGGATGTAGAGTAGCCTATTTACAATCATAGTTTTAGTTTCCTAATGGTTCATTTTCTTGCCCCATAATATGCACCACACACTATGTTTAGATAGATATCTATTAAAGGATTCAGCAACTCAAAATCTATATTCAGCGGATGGAACTGAGCCAAAGAGAATAGCATCACCAGCATAGACAACGAGCTAGTTTTCTAGGCCAGGCCACATATCATGTGTATGAAGTACTGTATAAACATTTTCAGAGAGAGAGAGAGAGAGAGAGAGAGAGAGAGAGAGAGAGAGAGAGAGAGGGAGAGAGAGAGGGAGAAGAAAAAGTCGGTATCTATAACTGACTCATGAAAATTCATGTCTTTTTCCTCACGAGTATAACAAAAGGCCTGAAAATGCAATTGCCTGGAATATCAATGGGTTCGCCGTCAATTTCGGCAACGGACTTGAGCTGTAACAATGTTTTCACACATGCCCCATCATTGTGTGTGTGTGTGTGTGTGTGTTAGCATAGTCTTCCAAGAATAGATAATGGAATTTTAATAGAAATTTTCGGAGAGGTTTTCTTTTAACTCGCTAACTGCAAGCCCAACAATGGAACTCAACTTTAGTACGATCATTCTATGCTTATATGAGTTTCACTTCACGTTGTTATTTATTTTACCCTAATTGTCTTCCTTTCCTATTTTCTATAGTTTTTTCAATATATGTGTATTCCTTTTTATTTTGTTTGACTGTTGTCGCTACAAGAAGCCTTGAATTGATATCATCTTTGCTTCTCCAGATAGGTATTCAGATTGGCTAGTATATATACCATACGTATAATTAACATTGACTTGACAGTCGCTGGTACATCATACTCCTGTAAGATATTCATGGATATATATAATTATATATATATATATATATATATATATATATATATATATATATATATATATATATATATATATATATATAATATATATATATATATATATATATATATATATATATATATATATATATATATATATATATATATATATATATATATATATATATATATATATATATATATATATATAAAATATCAAGCAGAAGACAATGTCACTGTGAGAGATCTTTTGCTTTTGAATTGGGCATACCTGTAAAAGGAGAGCGAGTCTTTTTTTCTTTGATATGAAAGTTTAGATTCAATATATTTGATGGGCACATTCCCTCCTTGGTGTTTACTTAACTTATCAAAAAAAAAACCCAGATTTATAATGATTTCAAAATAGATTATGTTATTTTGAGAAAAAGGAGGATTAGCATCTTTGAAAAAAAAAAAAGGTTCAGAACTGACAATGAATACTATATTCAGCTAAGAGCTGCCTTTCGAAAACTTGTGCCGCACGTGTTTCATAGACGCTCGTACATTGTAACTGCTTTGATTGGTATCTTATCACTCTCTCTTCCCTGCACTGTTAATGGACCAACCTATGTTATCATGCTAGCTCATACCTTATCATGTCTGATTTTTTTTGACGTTCTTGCACACGAGTCTCTGTATGTAAACTTGAAGATTGTTTTATGAAGATTAAGTGCATTCACCTGACCTCTCAGTTGCAACCTATCTGCTCTAACGCACATGCTTCACTAAAAAACAATAGCATTTGATAGTAAAAGAACAAACCAACTCAGGAACATGAATGGTGGGCTACTCCTATACTGCACCGGTTGGTGTGTACCTAATAGTTCCTCCTTTGCTTAAACCAGAAGGACTATCACGCAAAGCAAGAGCTTTTAAAAGTAGGGTTTCCATAGTATAAAGGTTGGATTTAAGCCCCACTTTGAAGGAGTGTATTTTTCCGAATTTGCATTCCTTTTCTAAATTTGTGCAAAATCAGCTGGTCATGTAATAAACCTATGTAACCATTTACTAACTTTATTTCTGCTTTATTTTCCTCCCTAAACTTCTCATAACTCTGTAGTCATATATATTAACATGAAATTAAACCAATTTCTTCTCTGCTGGGGGTTAGGTGTAGGATACTTTCTAGAAATATGAACTGATGAATAAAAGTATTAATGCCGACGTGACATTATCAATAACGGGTGCAGATATCCTGTCCCATTTCCACTTCCTGGTTGATGTGACACATCGATGTCTATTCAACGCAGACTCATACTCGATGGTATCTCCTCAAACCTCTTCCTTCGACCTTAAACTCCACATCAGATCACCCATGGATGCCAAAGCTGACATCCCCTTATACGGGCTCTTTCCTTGATATCCGTCGCAAACAGAAGGTTGTCTTAATTAGCATTCTTGGCAAAGATGACTGGGTCTCCATTGACAATCTAACACCTCCGTATCTCTTGCAAGATGACCCGCCTGCAGTTCGTTTCTCTAGTGTTGGGTACCCTATTTCTCATGTACGGTATATCTGTTATGAGGAAGGGGGAGGGGGTTGTCTTGTAATGCACGGGTTATTCATACACGCTCATACGTTGTAAAATTATTCTCTCTCTCTCTCTCTCTCTCTCTCTCTCTCTCTCTCTCTCTCTCTCTCTCTCTCTCTCTCTGTGATAAAAGAAAAACCTGTTTAAGCTTACCATTGCATGTTTCATATTGTTAATGATTTTATATCATTGTTACCCACAACAGCCTGCATATAAGCTTGTTATGTCATTTGAATAAACAAGTCATATCCAAACCGTATTTCCGGTAATACCCTTATCAGTCTGCCACACCTGCGCTAAATATCTTCTATGGTGATTATTTTCAAAATTAATGCCTATATATTGTAACACAAGTATATGCTATTTTATTTGACTCGTACATGGGTATTAAAACGATAGTGTTTCCTGTAATTTTGGTCTTGTTAGGGTAATGGGGGTAAATGGCCGAACTGAAAAGTATGAATCTTTAGCAAATAAGTTTTTCTTAGAAAATTTTAATAGTTTGTAGAAATCTGGTATTTGTTCAGTAAATCTCAAAGATATTTGTTAAGTCCTCTGATTCAGAACCTTCATGTAAACATTGAATTTGGTTCCAGAGATGAAAAAATTTCGAAATTAATTTTGGTATAACATTTTATCTTAGCAACTGGACAATTTATTTTGTAAAAATATTCTATTCGAATGTGTGAAGGATTGACGTTTGTATAATCCTGAAACTGAACAAATGAAGAATCCTGTTTATTTGCACGAAACTTTGAGCTGAATAAGGAAAGTGTTCTGTTTGCAAGAGCCTTCGTTGCTTCCCTCATCTAGGGTTGATGAGCAATGTGCGTTTTCTTCTTGCAACAAAAGACTTCACCAACTGACAAAAGAACTTTCCACTGGAACACAGGATCCCTGGAGAGGTGGCTCAGATTCAAGATGGCGGAGAACCGAAAGGTAGAGAATAAAGCGGTGTTTTCTGTCTAATGAAACAGAACGGAATGAAGCACAAAAAGAAATTTGAACTTGTTAAAGTAGGACTACGGATATTAATTATATGTCTGGTGGGGTACCGAGTGTAATTACATATAGTTACAGGCTTCATAAAAATTTCTAGAAACTGTAAACATATATATATATATATATATATATATATATATATATATATATATATATATATATATATATATATATATATATACATATATATATATATATATATATATATATATATATATATATATATATACATACATATATATATATATATATATATATATATATATATATATATACATATATATATATATACATACATATATATATATATATATATATATATATATATATATATATATATATATGTATGTATGTATATATATATATATGTATATATATATATATATATATATATATATATATATATATATATATATGTGTGTGTGTGTGTGTGTGTGTGTGTGTCTATTGAAAAGTGAAAGAGAACTAAGGGATTAGTAATATATGGTCCAGAAATTTAATAGTAGTAATTGTTGTATAATACCGACCTCAAGTGAATTAACAGAATTAAAAGAAGCCTAAGGATTGAACTCCAGAAAATGAAGCTTTCTTGCAGTGAAGAAATCACAGATTCAATCGCTAGCAGCTAAATGCAGTTTGATACTTTTTCTGCAGAGACAGAGCACAGAAATATGTCTCTTATAAATTGTCTATAAAATCTGTCCTAAAAAAGTGAAGCCACGTTCTGAATCGTTTTAGAATAGTTGATTTTGTAAAATATCAGGGCCCATATTATAAGCCACTTAATGCCAGGTCTCTCTCTCTCTCTCTCTCTCTCTCTCTCTCTCTCTCTCTCTCTCTCTCTCTCTCTCTCTCTCTCTCTTTATAAAACTGATCCATTTTAATTATAATGAGATATGATCCCTTGATATAAGATTACATGGGAAATGACTCTCTGATCATGATTGAAAATAGAGAATCGAGCGAGAAGTGAAATACTTTAATGACCATTTGAGTCTTTCAAACCTGATTCTTTTGAGGTAATAAGATTAAAACAATAAAGTAATCCCAAGTAATGGAAACTTATTCGACAATGGGGAAAATTGGTCTTGACGTTTCCTGAAAGCATTTAAATATTAATTTTCCCGAAGACGTCTTTCTGGGATGTAGATACATCAAATTGATTCTAAGAAATTTATATGCATGGCTATTACTGACCTATTTCAAATAAACTAACTAACAAGAATTCTCGGCATAAGTCTTTTATATGTTGTATAATTCGTTAAGACTAGAATTATATGTTGATACATATGTATCAACCGCTTATTAGATAAACATATTATAACAATATCGTACCTTTTTAATATGACTCATCATATGTTAAAACATCAGAATAAAAAAAAAAAAAATGTGGTTCACGAATGTGACAGTTCATTAGGAAAACCTTCTCTTTAATGCATTAAAAAAGTTCTTCTATTCATGCCTTTT
>NC_090741.1:112159806-112167306 GCF_036898095.1 Palaemon carinicauda
AAAGGTGTTAAAAACAATTATAAGTATTTGCTCTTGAGTTGCTTACCCTTGGCTATGATATTACTCCTTGAAAAAATTTTGCCTTTAATGTTAATTACTGGTGGGGGAATTAGTATTAAACCCAGTCACATAACAAAATTCTAATAATGATGAATTTACTAAAAATGGTGAGGGTTGCGGTCACACTCCAGTGGCGGCCGAATGCATGGCTATCCACCTATCGCCTATGACGTCCCAACAGCAACCACCCTCTCCCACTCTTCTAGGCCTTGAGTCTTCCTTATAAGAGACTGTAATTTGAAATGGTCAACAGTCTTAGTAGGGCGAGGGGCCGCCTAACACTGGGGACATCGAATCTGTTGGTGTGTTGGTTGAGACCGTTAATGCAAAAGACCAGAGCGTGCTTGACCCAGGCGATACTATGTCATCACATTCCTTATCTCCACACTGCAGATACAAACAAAACAGATATACAAATCAACAAATTGTTGACGAAAGCAGGCAAAACATCTCGATACAAGAAAATGCATTTCTTACATGCTCTCATGAACTCATTAGGTCATGGGTTATCTGGATCTTTTTCCGGCTGTAGCTGTTGGTACGTCATGTTGATTTTTAAAACTGAAAAGGGGAATCAATTACGAAGAATTTTATATAAATATTTTAAATACAAAATTGACAAGAACGACCAAAAAAAAGGTGACGATTTTTTGTATTACAAAAAAGCTCATACTATCAAAAACTGTAAATATGTCGTTCCAATATTATTTTTTCCATAATTCCAAACTATTGAATATTACAAGGAATAAATAGGAATAGGAATGAATGGCGAGCGATTGTGACGCAGTTCCGGTTGGCCCTGCTGCTTCCTCCTGTGCCTTAGATGACCGCGGAGGTAGCAGCAGTAGGGGATTCAGCATTATGAAGCTTCATCTGTGGTGGATAACGGGGGAGGGTGGGCTGTGGCACCCTAGTAGTACCAGCTGAACTCGGTTGAGTCCCTTGTCAGGCTGTGAGGAACGTAGAGAGTAGAAGACCCCCCCCCCCCTTTTTTTCATTTGTTGATGTCGGCTACCCTACAAAATTGGGGGAATTGCCTTGGTATTTGTATGTATGTAATAAATGATTAGATAGAAGACGCATTATGGATATTTTCTATTTTTAAGGAATTCCATTTGGATTACAGCCAAACTCTCCAAATACATTACCAGGTCACACAACTTTAGTGATTATTAACACAACAGAAAACAAAACGATGTCCTTCAAGGCTTCCCTTTTCAATGTGATTATTATTTTGGTTATTAGTCATTTGATTTAACGTTCCTCAGCTAATTAGCGAGATGATCGTAACTTACTAAACGCTGGCAGATTTCATGGCACCTCTTGCAATGAGGTCTTGCAACAATGAGGCAAAGCTGCTAATTATTCCGTTGGGAGAATGAATGTAAACAATTGTTACGTTGGAGTAAACAAAGAGCTCCTCGACGCTTCTCAGTGGAAGCTGGGACTCCTTCTTCTTCTTCTTCTTCTTCTTCTTCTTCTTCTTCTTCTTTGTGAAAACGAACATTTCTACCATTGTTTGTCGTTACTGGAAATCGAGAAACAAATATCTGGATTTATTTTCTTTACCTAGAGTTTGTGAGCAAAGACTTGTTAAGGGATTTTCATACATATTTGTCCTGACAAGCAAGAATTTATTAATATCTGGGAGCGATGAGGATATACTTTTGATGCTAGGAATAGTCAATGAAACAATAAGAACCTTAGCCTTGGCGGAGGTTTGAGGTGTCCGGTTACTGCTGCTTGTCACGTGTCACATATATTTACATATATTCGGGAAATATGGGACTGTACGTCTGCATTCAAACGAAAGGGGGCATTTCAAAGTATTATTATTAATAATGGTTCATACGGAGAAATCAAATTAATTTTCAGATTTAGCTTTAATAAAAATTTTTAGACAGATTTTGATATACAAAAATATAAGTAATTTTTCCCTATAGTTATATTCATGAGTTCAGTCTTCTGAGAATATATCTACCACTCAAAAGTGATACTTAGTAATAACATTTTTAAATTAAATACAACTAATTATCATGTTTAATCTAAGAATTTAATATAGATTTGAAAAAAAATTAAATGAAATTTATGTTGTCAAAATAATTTAAAGTTGTCTGTATAATATTTGATTTTCCTTACCAATCGATAACTTTCGTGAAAAAAAATCAATGGCTTTTCGTTAAACTTAATGAAATATGAATAGAAATTTTTTTTTTTCATATCCTGAAGGGAGTTAACAGCACTCGTTGCTGCTGTGACTAAAGAGCAAAGGTTTACACTCATCCAAAAAGTCTTTTAGGACCATCTTGTGATCAGTTTGTTTTTGAAATTAAGACAAGTCTATATCTTTTTAAATATCATATCTTCCACTCACAAGTGATCTTTGGTGATACCATTTTAAATCAAAACTACGCAAATTATAAAGAAAACTGAAAGCAAAATATGTATAATGGGAGATATTTTGTTGTTCGTAAGCTATTACAGAGAAGGGATTACAATTATCGTTTACATGTTCTTGTCCCTGTACCAACAGTGTGTCACACAATTGTACATAATTCCTTTTGCATATATTATGCTTGAATCTTCGCTCTTCCCTCGCACTAAACGAACATGAAAATTCATGTCTGCTGTTTCTTCGGTAACATTGTCTGTCTTGTTAACTTGTTATGTCCTGTTGCCTTGAGGTTTTGTATATAAAGGAGAGTGTTCTATAACAATATAACTCAGTTGATTGCATCCTGCCTTTGAGTTCACAACCCTCACTCGGCACCGTCACATTGGTGACCCCGGAAGTCGACTCGCTCCCACTGCCTTCCACCCCCACCTCCCTCGCCCCTCCATCGTTGGTACTATGACGGAGACGGACTCTACTACAGCAGTTGGTGCTGCGGCCGCCCCATTGAAACTTTCACCGTTCGCTAGCGGAGAGGCGTTTGCTTGGTTTCAGCGCGCAGAAGTCCACTTTCGTATCAGGGGCGTGACTTGCTCAACCACCAAAGCGGATTATGTTCTCGCGGCGATACCCAAGGACACCTTCCCAGAAATATCCGACTGGCTTTGTGAACAAGGAGACACCCCAATAGCGTATGCCGCCCTCAAAACATACCTTTTGCAGCAGTACTCGCCGTCGCCAGCCGCCCGTATAGCAAAGCCTTTTCAGCTCTTGCAACAACCGTTGGGGGACCAAAGGGCTTCGCTTGCCCTCAGGGAAATGACCAGTATCACTCGCCTTCAACCTGCCGCAGACGGCTCTCCTCGTGAGGTAAACCTACTTCGTGCCCTTTGGATACGCCGTTTACCCAAACCTGTACGCGCTGCCATACCCGATGTCGATAGTTTACCCATAAAGGACTTGATGACCAAAGCCGACGCCCTTATGGACAGCCACTTCAAGACCTCCATCAACACCTCCACCCCTGACGACGAGGATGCCTATTCAACGTCAACCGAAGCTGACATGAATGCCGTAGGATATACACGCCTACCCCGTGACGTGCCGAAGCGGCGACAAAGCCGCCCACCACCCACCAATCGCTCGCGCCCCAACGAACGACTTCTACAGCCACTTACTACCTCCCATCCGCCGCAGTTTTGCTACTACCACTTCAGATTCGGGGCAACCGCGAAGAAATGTGCCAAGGATTGTCAGTAGCCAAAAAACGTGTAAGTAGGCCATCGCTTGTGGCGGTGGCCTCCCATGTTTCTAATCTTTTCTTTTTACAGGATGCAGGAACGGGTGTGCGATTTTTGGTAGACACGGGTGCTTGTCGTTCTCTTTTGCCAAGGAAACTCTTCAAGGCACGACGTAGTCTGTCTACATCTGCCGACGTCCGCTTGGTAGCTGCCAACGGATCTGCGATACCCACCTACGGTTACGAGAACCTCACATTATCGTTCGGAAATGGTAAATTCACTTGGAAGTTTCTCGTTGCTGACGTCACAATGCCAATCCTCAGTGCGGATTTCCTCTCTCATTTCCACCTTCTGGTCGATGTCGCCCACCGAAGATTGGTCAAGGCAGACTCGTACTTGTCGACACCTCTTCAACCCGCCCCCTCTAACCTCGCTCTCCACATCAGCGCACCCACGGATGCCTACGCCCACCTCCTCACGTCATACCCGGAAGTTTTCCGTCCGGAACTTCGCCAAACGCCCACGGTTCCTGCCAAGCACGGTATTTATCACCATATCAAGACGACGGGACCCCCAGTCTTCGCAAAATTCAGACGTCTGGCACCGGAACGATTGGCAGCCGCCAAACAGACGTTCGCCGAAATGGAGAAAATGGGCCTTTGCCAAAAGGCCTCCAGCCCATGGTCGTCACCCTTACACATCGTTCTGAAGAAAGACGGCTCCCTCCGTCCGTGCGGGGATTACAGGCGCCTGAACATGCAAACAAAACCGGATCACTACCCCCTCCCAAACATTGCTGATGTGACCTCCTACCTGCACAAAGCGAAGGTTTTCTCTACGCTCGACCTCCTGAAGGAGTATTATCAGGTGCCTATGAACCCAGAAGACATCCCCAAGACCGCCATCACCACTCCGTTTGGTACATACACCTTCAATTACTCCTGTTTTGGCCTTCGTAATGCTGGGGCAACGTTTCAACGTCTCATGGATGGCATCTTAGGGGACCTCCCTTTCTGTGTATGTTATGTGGACGACATACTTGTGTTCTCCTCCTCAAAAGAGGAACACCACCGTCACCTGCGCATCGTGCTTGACCGCCTGCAATAAAACGGCCTTGTAGTCCGGTACGACAAGTGTACCTTTGGCGCCAACGAAGTGTCGTTCTTAGGGCACCGTATTACTTCTGAGGGAGTCCACCCTCTCCCTGAGAAGGTAGCAGCCGTTCAGAATTTCCCCGCGCCCTGGACCGTCAAAGCTCTGCAGGAATTCTTGGGCATGATCAACTATTATCACCGTTTTCTGCCAGCCATTGCCGCCACTCTTGCTCCCCTCTATGCCTCCCTCAAGGGCAAGTTAAAGGACCTGAAGTGGGGTCCCCTTCAAGAAGCAGCCTTCTGCAATGCAAAGAAGGCCCTATTAACTGCTGCGGCTCTCACTTTTCCTATCCCACACGCCCCTCTCCTTCTCTCCACCGATGCCAGCGACGTCGCTATTGGTGCAGTACTCGAGCAGGTGGTCAAAGGCTCGCCCCGCCCATTGGCCTTCTTCAGCAGAAAACTGTCCAAGGCAGAATTGGGTTATTCTACCTTCGATCGAGAATTGCTGGCGGTGCACTTGGCTGTCCGTCACTTTCGCCATTTCTTAGAAGGTACGCCCTTCGTCATTCGCACAGACCACATGCCTCTGGTGCACGCCTTCACTCGACAGTCTGACGCCTGGTCCGCCCGTCAACGCCGACATCTCTCCGCCGTGGCTGAATACAATTGCACCCTCCAATACGTCCCTGGGAAAATGAATCCCGTTGCAGATGCCCTGTCAAGAAACACGTTGGCTACCGTTCAACTGGGATTGGATTACAACGCCCTGGCTGAAGCCCAACGACAGGATCCAGAGTATCAAGCTTGTAGGACATCCTGCACGTCCCTCCGTTGGGAAGATTTTCCCATCAAAGACTCCAACACCACCCTCCTCTGTGACGTCAGTACTGGTAGACCGCGACCTTGGATTCCTGCTCCCATGCGCCGACAGGTGTTTGATTTCATTCACGGCCTTTCACATCCCTCGTGCCGTTCTACTGCACAGCTGCTGAAGGCAAAGTTCATTTGGCACGCCATTTCTAAGGATGCTAAGGATTGGGTCCGCGCCTGTACTTCTTGCCAAACTTCCAAAGTACATCGACACACGGATTCAGGAGTGGGCACCTTTCCTCAACCTCAGCGTCGTTTCGCACACATTCACGTCGACGTTGTAGGCCCCCTACCCACATCACAAGGACATCGTTACCTGTTTACCGTCATCGACCGCTCCACTCGTTGGCCTGAAGCCATTCCCATGGAAACTGCAATGTCCGCCTCATGTACATCTGCCTTACTCTTTGGATGGATTTCAAGATTCGGTATCCCTGAGCATATTACTTCTGACAGGGGAACCACTTTCACCTCTCAATTATGGACGTCATTAGCGAATCTCCTGGGCATCACCCTACATCAGACAACGGCCTACAACCCCGCTGCCAATGGAATGGTTGAACGTTTTCATCGCACCCTCAAAGCAGTTTTGATGTCCCGCTGCAAGGATTGCAACTGGTTTACTCAGCTTCCCTGGGTCCTCCTGGGACTAAGGACCACTCCTAAAGACGCCCTCGACGTCTCGGCAGCTGAAATGGTGTATGGCGACCCGTTGGTCATCCCTGCCGAATTTTTTCCTTCTACAACCTCCTCCGACGATCTCCAGCGCATACGTCACGTCGTGGGAAAATTTACTCCGTGCCGCCAGACTTACAAGCCCCCAGCGAAGCATCACATACCAACGGACTTGCACTCTGTAACGCACGTCTTCCTGCGCAACGACACTAGCAAGCCACCACTAACGCCCCCTTATACGGGCTCTTTCCTTGTGATCCAACGCAGTTCGAAAGCATTCCTACTAAACATTCGGGGCAAAGAAGACTGGGTCTCCATTGATCGTCTAAAACCTGCTTATCTTCTGCCAGATGACCCGTCTACAGTTCGCCTCTCCAGATCAGGGCGCCCTATTTAACATGTACAGTATGTCATTTTTAGGAGGGGAGCCATGTACCAACCGTGTGTCACACAATTGTACATAATTCCTTTTGCATATATTATGCTTGTATCTTCGCTCTTCCCTCGCACTAAACGAACATGAAAATTCATGTCTGCTGTTTCTTCGGTAACATTGTCTGTCTTGTTAACTTGTTATGTCCTGTTGCCTTGAGGTTTTGTAAATAAAGGAGAGTGTTCTATAACTATATAACTCAGTTGATTGCATCCTGCCTTTGAGTTCACAACCCTCACTCGGCACCGTCACATCCCAGTACAGTTGTTGTTGCGGGAGGTCAACGGAAGAGGTTTTCTAAAATAATTGCTTTTTTCCTAGGACCTACAATTCTGGTAGAAACCTAACATCCAAATTTATTTCTACATATATAGTAGATTGGCTCTCTCAAAATTATTTATATATAAATATATATATATATATATATATATATATATATATATATATATATATATATATATATCATATATATATGTATATATATATATATATATATATATATATATATATATATATATATATATATATATATATATATATATATATATATGTATATATATATATATATATATATATATATATATATATATATATGTATATATACATATATATATATATATATATATATATATATATATATATATATATATATATATATATATATATATATATATATATATATATACTTATTTGCTCGTGAGTGTTTGTATGTATAAAGTAATATTTTTTCAT
>NC_090741.1:112172306-112207306 GCF_036898095.1 Palaemon carinicauda
ATCAATAATTCTCTCTCTCTCTCTCTCTCTCTCTCTCTCTCTCTTTCTCTCTCTCTCTCTCTCTCTCTCTCTCTCTCCCCGAGGGAGAAAAGAGTGCAGGGGGTAAAAGTTAGTGAAAAAATCAAGTGCAAATTCCTTAGATTCGTGCCTAGGCCTATGTTAGTGTTAGTGTGAATAACAATTTTGCCGATAGACTTACTCAAAGGGTAAAGTTGTAGATTGTGTAGGAGAATAAAGGAAAAGTTTTTAATATATTATAAAAGAGCGGAATAGATGAATTTGAAATGTATTTATTTAATGGTGTATCTGTATAGGTCTACAGCTGTAGTAGGCCTACAGTGTCTAAATCTCTGTATTTGAATTGTCTCTTTATGTAACCTATTATGTTTTGTGCTTTCTTTTCAGCTTTTATGCTCTGTTTGGTGAACTTCAAATCCTTGCTGATAATAATACCAAGAGAGAGAGAGAGAGAGAGAGAGAGAGAGAGATATTGGAGTTTATTCTCTCTCTCTCTCTCTCTCTCTCTCTCTCTCTCTCTCTCTCTCTCTCTCAATTAAATAAGGAAAGGGGAGAGGTAAATGAATATATTGGCATTATACTGATTTTTTCTTTGATGATTATGAGGAAGTAGTGATAAATCCATTGATTTAATTGCCACGCACTGGCACGCATCCTCCCGCATCGTTCCTCAGTAGGGATAAATCCATTGATTTAATTGCCACGCATTGGCACGCATTCTCCTACATCGTCCCGCACTGTTCACTCCAGTTCACTCCAGTTCTCGCATCGTTCACGACAAGTTCACGCCAATTTTGTCGTGACAATGCGTGCCACAAATTTTGAACATTTCAAAATTCTCGGCACGCATGGCACGCATGCCACGCACCGTTCATGTCACGTTCACGCCAGTTCCCACATCGTTCACTCCAGTTCACGACACAAGGCGTGACAATGCATGCCACAAATGCATGCAAGTGTCAGGGGGGCTTAAGAGTCACCCCACTTTACTGCTTGAATAGTGACTTCCGTACAGTATTTCCCTTTATCACTTGATATATATATCTATGAACTCAGAGAACCTGTTACAACTTCATAAGCTTTAATGGACTGTTTAAGGGGAGACAGGAACCAAGTTTATTCATGTTGAATAGGCAAAGTGAACTCTCTCTCTCTCTCTCTCTCTCTCTCTCTCTCTCTCTCTCGCTTGGGAAGAAGTCTTTATCAGTGTTCATTACATGCCGTGAGAACTAAGGTTAATAAATCATAGTTGATTCAATATTAGAACATATACAGAAAAAAAAAATCTTCTAATAAACAGTCAACGATGTTTTAGACGAAAGGGATCCTGTGTGACAAATCTGTTGGAATTCCCCACAATATGTTTAGCATTTATGACAAAAGCATGGCGATAGACATCATATACATAGCCTTTCAAAAGTCTTTTGACAAAGCCCTTCATAAAGAAATAATGGTTAAAATTAGAGCACTAGGCATCATTGACGAGCCAGCTGAATGGATCGAAGATTGTCTAGCAAACAGAAAACAGAGAGTTGTAATCAATGGAGAAGCTTCAGAGTGGGCAGGTGTTACAAGCGGAGTACGTCAAGGATACGTCCTTGGCCTATTGTTATTTCTGATCTACATTAACGATATAGATTTAAGATTAACTAGTAGAAAAAGACAAATTTAACGGCGATACTAATCTGGGCATAAATGCTGCAAATCAGAAGACGTAGAATCTTAAGAGAGTATCTAATTATTGGTCCGGAAAATGGCAAATGACCTTCAACTGTGGGAAATGCAGAGTTATGCAAATAGGTTATAATAACCCACAAACAGATTACTCACTGCTGAGTCATGAGATAACATGTGTGTCCCAGCAGGAAGGTCTCGGCATTATTATTAGCAAAGATTCGAAGTTCACCAGTCAGAGCATAGAAGATGAAAAGAAAGCGCAAAAACTAATAGGTTACATAAAGAGATCATTCACATACAGAAACAAAGACAATGCACTACAGCTGTACACATCACTAGTAAAACCATATCTAGAATACAAAGTCCAATTCCTGGTTCTAAGTATTCAGAAGGATAAAGATAGACTGGGAGCAATACATGGTAGCGCCGCCAAACTAGCTCGTGCATTAAGGCAATTTGGATATAGACAAAGGCTGGAACGTTAGAACTTATTTGATCTACAAACTCAAAGATTAAGGGGCCAGTCAATAGAGGCATTCAAAAATCTTAAAGGAATAACAAATGTAGATTACAACAGTCTATTCATGGTTAGTACAAATCAGTCCAGAGGTAACGGTTACAAACTGAAATTGAAAAGATACAATGTGGTAATTTCCTTACATAGAAAATAGAAAATACATGGAACAGAATTCCAGTGGATGCAGTAAACAGCACCACAGTAAACAAGTTCAAGAACAAGTTAGAGAAGATCATAAAAACTCTCCAAACGTTCAAACCAAATCACTCTATCCAAGATTCTTTGAGACATCCAAAATCCTTGTAATTCCTTGTAACCATCTCTCTCTCTCTCTCTCTCTCTCTCTCTCTCTCTCTCTCTCTCTCTCTCTCTCTCTCTCTCTCTCTCTCTCTCTCTCTGTCATGGCGAGAAACCAAAACTATTATTCCTTCATTGCATAATCTTCGGTTATAATGTATTTTACCGATAAAATTTAGATTTTTTCTTTTATTTATACAGGGAAAATCCATGATAACATTTATCACTTTCAAATAAGTAAATCAACCATAAATCAAAATAATAATAATAATAATAATAATAATAATAATAATAATAATAATAATGGTACATTGTTTTACCTCCAGGAATGACACAAAACATTCTTCCATATTTTGCCCATAAACTTATCAAATTCGCTTCAAAATAATCATCCCAATTATGTGAGTTTTTCTCTAAAATCTCCCTTTCGATTTACTTTTAGTTTTCTTCTATTTTAACTTTTTGGATCCCTTTATGATGTAGATGAATCTTTTTCTGAAAATTCTCTTCAAAGGTTTTTTATCGATAGAAAAATAATTCACGGAAGAAAAGTCAGTTTTTCTTATCGTTTTTGAGTTCTACTAATGATTGTTTGTCTTTTCCTTCTGTTTAGATCATAAGATCCCCGAGGAGGTACGAGGTAAAGATCGTTTTTTGTTGAGAGAACAATGTTCAAAGGTAATTCAATGTAACTGGTTATAATGTTATTTCCTGTATAGTTTATTGTCGGAAACTTTTATAAAACGAAAAGAATTGCGCTCGAGTTCCAATTATTTGTCCTTCGAATTTTCGAAGCTGTTAAGATATCTCTTTGTAATTGAAGAATTATTCGTTAGGTGTTTCTTTATCAAATTTTACTCTGAACTCAAGAATTAGAAATTTGTATAGGAAGAAGAAACCTCTTTCGTCTGGATTTTTTTTATCTTTGTCGACTCGTTTTCCGGAGTGGAGGAGACTTTAAGATAATACTGTCGCAGAGTTTTCAAAAGAACAATAGTTTTTGACGGCGATTTTCATCATACGATGTTTTGCAGGTTAAGACATCTTTCTTCACTTTTACTATACACTCTAGTTATATATTTTGATAACTTTCGTGTTTCACTCAATTTTTTTTTTTCGTATTTAATCAACTTTGAATATTTCTCTGTGATTTTGAGTATACGACTTTTATAAAGTTCAAGAAAATTTCTCGATATTTAACCTCAAACTTTTGACATTTCTTGCATTGATATTTTTCTTTTCATAAAGTTTTTATTGTTAAACTTATAATTTTTTTCCCCAAAATGTTGACAATCTAAGTATATAAACTCTGTTCGCGAAAGAGTTCTGTTTATGTGAGTCTATGTACTCTCTCTCTCTCTCTCTCTCTCTCTCTCTCTCTCTCTCTCTCTCTCTCTCAAACGTACACATACGCCTATACATATGAAAGGGCTCCTTAACTTCCCCGTAGATAAACACTCTAGTTAAGGAAGCCACTTTCGCATACTTTCACAATCCCTACCCCGCCTCCATCCTTTAGAAAGTTCATTGAATTCCTTTTACTGAAAGATTAAAATCAGCTGAGCATTGAATTTTTCTCTCAATTCTTCATATTCAGTTCATCTGTATTTAGTAAAAATAAAAATCTGTCAATTTCCTTCAACACATAAAAAGGAAATGACTTTACAATCAATATAACTTATCACAGAAAATATGATATTGATTTGAAATACGAAAACGGATTCATTTATTCTAAAACCTGCAAAGGAGTAATATCCATGAAGTTTGTTTTGCCGAAAGAAAATTATGCTACTTATGAAAAATTATTGAGAAACACATAGGAATAATTGTTTTCAGTCTTAATGAAATAAAGGAGATTTAGAGTTTAAGTTTATTCAGCCCAAAGAAGATTGAAATGAACTTGATTTTAAAGTAGTTAATTTTCAGAGATATGTCATTAAATTGAAATTAGAAAATGTCAGTTGAGTAAAATTTATATTGAAATTTCAATCAAGATGTAAGGGTTTGGCTGTGACAGTGTAAGAGATTCTCATTTATTATTACATAATTTTCGGTTTGTTTTACAGAGAGAGAGAGAGAGAGAGAGAGAGAGAGAGAGAGAGAGAGAGAGAGAGAGAGAGAGAGAGAGAGAAGTTTTAAATAACATGATAATTTTGAGCTAGGGGAAAATATAAGAAAATACATTCACATTGCAATTGGAAGAAATATGCGTACAAACTTTTATGTTAAAATCAATACGCTAAAATAGAAATGTAAGATCTGAAGAAGTAGGAATGAAAGATGATTTACTGATAAGATTACTTCAATAAAAATAATTCGGTCTGTTTCTTCTTCCTGTTCTAGATATTAAACTCTGGCACTCTCATTCAGTTAATTATTTATGCATGATGCATAAGATTTTCAATAACTTTTACCTTCCTTTGTAATCAGAGATCTTCCAAGACTGTACCATTTTGTACGCAGTATTGGGTATTCAGTAAATTCTAGCTGACTTTCCTTCTTCATCGTAAGGCTCAATACCACAAGGCATTCCAGAAGTTTTATTCCACTTGTTACCATATTGTGAAAAGGTCTCCTTGATCTGTAGGATGAATATCTGGAACTACGGAAGTTCAAACTTATTACAAACCCTTTTATGTCAGGCAGGCTAACATAAGTCTCTTTTACACGGCGTTCCTCAAATTATCAGGATAACCAAATAATAAAAAAGTAATAATTTTTGATATCACGGAAAGAATCACAGCCTCTGAGCACTGAAAACGAAAAGTAGAATTAAAGGAAAAAATAAATCATAATAATGGAATTTGAACAGCGAAAAGAATATTTTCGACAGCCAACATTTCCAGTCAACAATTTTGAAATCAGATCATCTTTAGCGTTTCGGATTGACTCTTGACCGACGGCAGACTTTTCCATAATTTTCAGGGGGATTCTTTTTTGAAATTGTGTGAATTCTTGCAAATAAAATCGCAAATGTAGATACGTACAATTTACATTGTCAGTTTAGAAAAATAAATTGTTTTGATATAATTGCAAGAGAAGAAGCAGAGGACAAGGAAGCGGTAATTTTCTGTTTTCTGGTCCCTTTACAGATTCCCCGCTTAAATGTGATTAGTGTAACTTTAGCAGTTCTTTTCTGTCGCCTCCATCTCTTTTAAACCTCTAGAACCTTCCATTCAGAAACTGATTCAATTGCCAATGACGTAATGACGTTATTAGCCAGTAGTAATGATGCCATTATAAAAGGATTCCAGATTTTCCTACCAATAAGGAGAGGTAGCTTTCACCTAACACCTCCTCAACCTTGTTATCTTCTTCCTTCTTCTTTTTTCTTCGTCTTCCTCTTCTTCCCCCTACTCCCAAAGAGAGGGGGGGGGGTCCTTTTCCTCGTCCCTAAACCAAACCACTCAGCCACCGCCCTAAGTCTTTTGTTTTGAATTCTCTCTTTGCAAAGTTCTTATTTCCTCTTCCATAGGCCTAGCATAGCTCTCCTCTCCTGTAGTAAAAGACTAGGTTTAATCCCCCCCCCCCTCTCTCTCTCTCTCTCTCTCTCTCTCTCTCTCTCTCTCTCTCTCTCGAATTTCACTTTTGTCTATAACTGAGATTAACTCATGCTCTCCTTTGAAAATGAAACGCCACTGACGAAACAAGAGGATTTTCAATGAAGATCTGATATTCTTGACTGAATATTACATGTTTATGTTTATTTTATTGTTATACTAAATTTTCAAAAGTTTATTTTTATATAATTCTAGTGTCACCAAAGACTCTCTAGATTTGGTAATAAATACCCATGCAAATAATTACATTATTGAGTGAATATCATAAGAGTAACTCATCAACTTTGCCCGCACTTCCGGATCTCATTTCAAAAATGTCGCAACATAATGTATGTTTTATGTTTGCGTTAATGGTTTACATACAATTAAATCATCTATTTTCCCGTCCACTTATATTTTCGTTTAAGAAGAATTTCTTGAAATAGATTTAAAGCTGTTAAAAATTCCAGCTGTTCTTCTACTTAAATTGATTATATCATTTATTTTTAGCTCTATGAAAAAAAAAAAAGCATTTAAACATGGAGCAATTAACAGTATGCCATTGCCTTAGAGAAAGTAAAGGTTTTAATTGCCATAAAGGTTAATATTATTATCCGCCTTTTTGATAATCAGGTTTACATTAACGGTATCTTCGTAATAGTTATTAGCATATTTATTAAGGTTCTATTGAATATATATATCTATATATATATATATATATATATATATATATATATATATATATATATATATATATATATATATATATATATATGTATATATATACATATATATATATATATATATATATATATATATGTATATATATATATATATATATATATATATATATATATATATTTATATAAATATATGTATATATATATGTATTATATATATATATATATATATATATATATATATATATATATATATATATATATATATACATGTATATATATATATTTATATATATATATATATATATATATATATATATATATATATATATATATATATATAATTATACATATACATATATATATATATATGTATATATAAATATATATATATATATATATATATATATATATATACATATATATATATATATATATATATATATATATATATATATATATATATATATATATATATATGGTTGGTATGTCGATTAGTTAGCTACTGAACTGTTATTGGTTTATTAGTTACCTCTTAAACAATCATTAGTTGAATAGCTACCAAATAAGCAGTCATTGTTTCTTCAAGTTTCTGCTCATGAGACATTCCTTTGTTAGTTACCTTCTTATTATTAGTCGCATGCCAATTATTCACGTACTAAACAGATACTGATCAGTAAGTTACCTCGTAAACTGTAATTTGGTCGAATATCTACATAGTGATTAAATAATGGTTGATTTGATACCACCTAAGCAGCCATTGTTTGATTAGGTACTGTCGAAGCAGTCAATGGTCTATTATTTACCTCCCAAACAGTCATTGGTCTCTCGGTACTTCATAACAGTCATTGCTTTACTGATTACCTTCTAAGCATTTCTTGGTCAATCAGCCACCTACGAAACAATTATTGGTCAGTTACCGACCACCCAAATAGTCATTAGTTAATTGGGTACCTATCAAGCAGTCAGTGATTGATTTTATACCAAAAAAGTAGTCATTCGTCGATTCATTACCTGCTACGCAGTTATTGGTCAATTAGCTACCTCTAAATATGTCATTGGTTCTTCTCAAAAAGTCATTGTTAAACTAGCTTCTTTAAACCCATGAACAAGTCTATTAATTACTAAGTAAGGAGTAATTTTTTTTTTAAGCTATCTAATGAGCAACAATTGAAAATTTATCTACCTCCTAAGGTGTTATTGGCCGATTACCTACCTCCTACACAGCCGCTGATTACCTACTAAACAGTCATTGGTAATTTAGCCACCCACTGAGCACTTTTTTTTTACATGCTGTCTAGTAGGCACTCATTGTCATACTATCTCCTTACAAGCAGTCATTGGTCAAATAGTTACCTAATAAACAGGCATTGGTTGATTATTTACCTATTAAGCGTTTATTTGTCAATAAAGAAATCATAGGATTTTTAAATGCCTCCTATATAGGTAATGGTCAATTAACTACTCACTAAACAGTCATTAGTAGAGTAGTTAACTTCTAACACTAAATAGTCAATTAACTACCTACTAAGTTGTCCTTGGTTAATTAAATTCCAACTACGGAGTCATTAGTTGATTAACTACTGACTAATGATCATTTGGTAACTAGGTAGCCACTGATAAGTTCAGCCATTAAAAGAAAATTCCTCAGATTATTCTATTGTGCAACAATATCTTAGAATATCATGGATAACTTTGATATGGTTTCATTACAAAAGTTACAATAACCTTATTAAGAAATAATTCATTTATTTCTGCTAAATTAAATTCTGGAAGCAAGCGAAGTTTTTAACGTAATTATCTTGAAGTGGTTTAAATACTCCCTTCTCAACTCAGCGACGTGGTCAAAGTATATGAAGTGCAGTGATTTGTGAGAAATGAGACAATAGAAAATATGGGAAGCATGACTGATAAGAGAGAGAAGAATAAAAGGAGAGAAGACTAAAAGAAGCTAGCCTAAATTGAATGGTAGAAATTAAAGAAGCTAAAGGAGGCAAGCAGCATGCATAATTCATTAGAGAGAGATCGCTGAAATTAAAGGTGTTTGTGTGTATGTGTGTGTGTGTATGCTAGCGTGCAAAGAATTTGGGCGTCTAAAGAACCTTATCCAAAGTGTACACTATAACTCAAACTGTATGCAAATGGGAAGTATAGTGAAATATTATATATTTATTTTTGAAATTCTCACAAAACCGGGATTTTCAAATAACTAAATAAGTTTCATCTGTTGGTCTTATGCATGTGTGTGCATGACCACATGCCATTACTCTCATCTCTTTTTTCGTTAATCCTGCTGTCACCCAGCGTCTACTGCTTCCGGAAGTGGACGCAGCTGTGTCTGCTTTATGTTCCCATCAAGGACTGAATTATTATTATTATTATTATTATTATTATTATTATTATTATTATTATTATTATTATTATTATTATTATTATTTAAGCTACAACCATAATAGGAAAACCAGTATTCTAGGTCTCGGGGCTCCAAGAGGTAAAATAGCCTAGTGACAAAAGGAAACAAATAAAATATATGTGAGAATTATTGAATTGAAAATAGGAAATATTTTAAGGTCAGTGATAACGTTAATATAAACCTGTCGAATATAAACAATAAATACAGACGTATATCAGCCTGTCCAACATAAACACATGCGCTAGAAGTTTGAATTTCTGAAGTACCAGCGATTCAACTGCCTGATTAGGAAAATTATTCCACAACTTGGTCACATCCGAAATCAAACTTCGAGAATACTGTGTAGTGTTGAGCCATGTGATGGAGGAGGGAAGAAAGTTATAATTTAATCAAATGTATACCTAGTGCTACATGTAGACGATACAGTCTGGGAGGATTTGAATGCAAAGGATGGGTAGAATTATGGAAAATCGTATGCACCATGCATATAGCCTACTACTAACTGATGCCAGATATTGATATGAAGAAGAGAAATATGAAATCTTATAGATCAGAAGCTTTCATCGGACGAATAAAGATGAGAGTCAGCAAATGAATTCCAGACAAGAGAAAAATATTCTAAACAGGGTAGAAGGAAAGAAGAAATTTTTTTTTTTCTCCAGGATAGCTTTAACACCAAAATTCCTATGGCTTTCTCAATGAGACAATTTTTGATGCAGTTGAGGAAGAAACAGACCAAACTTGTTTCTCAATATAAATTTGTAATAAAGAATCACACCTAAATTTATATCGTTGAAGAAACATTATCAATGTTCTTTATATGTAAGCCATAGTTATATGTAGACAATCAAAAACAGATTCATCCAAATCTTGATTCTGATAGAGAGAATTCAAATAAAAAATAGTACACCTACCGCAGACATTCATGACCTGAATCTAACGACTTTCATATTCTTGGATCTCTCTCTCTCTCTCTCTCTCTCTCTCTCTCTCTCTCTCTCTCTGTGAGTGTGTTCGTTTTCCTACCGATTATATTCATGGGAAATACAAAATAGATGAGGAATTTTTCAAGACCCCTTTAAAGGATGAAGGAAATTTCTGGTGTGATGTAACAATACTATGTATCCCTTTTGTTTAAATTTTACAACTTGCCCGATCAATGATTGAATAAATACGTTGAGTATACTGTACACACGCGTATACAAGTACACATACACTAACAAAGACACATTATCAGTAATTACTAGTCCACTGCAGAAAAAAGTCCTCACACATGTCCTTCCACCCACGTCTGTCTGTGGTCTTCTTATGCCGGTCCACACAGGAAAACTTTCTTAGTTCGTCAATCCATCGTCTTCTCTCTATTACCTTACATATTTTGTAATCTCTGGTGACCCATCCTCTCATACTTAATGTTCATCTTTAATCTGTCCTTTTTATCATATAACCTGTCCATGTCCATTTCTTTTTCACACGTTGATCGAGTTTCCTCTACTTTAGTTTTCTCTATAAAATACTAGTATTCAACACCCATTCTTTTGCCCATATTATTCTCAGAAGTCTCCAATTGGCGATAAACGGCAATTTTCGAACGTTTTATCAAATCAGTATATCATCAAGAGACCTTTTATGCCATCCCTCCAATAAAAAGGAAGGGGAATAAAATTGCATTTTCCAGGGATTGATAGGAAGGATGTTTCCAACTTATGATCTTTGGAAGATATATGAGATGGAGAAGTAGAGAAAATATGAAAAATGCGTAAAGAAAATAATTATTATAATTGAATATGTTTGTCTTATTTTCTTTATTTTTTATCTCTTCGCTATTTATGTTCATGAATGTTTGTCTGTATCTTGAATTAGGGTTTGATGCTTTGTTATTTACTTTCTTTTTTTTGCTTTTTTTTAGAATTTTAGCTTTATGTTTCTAATGATATTGGCCTCCTTTCGTTATCTTGAATGATTGGTTTTTCTTCATATAATAATAATAATAATGATAATAATAATATTCTTCTTCTCCTTTTTTTTCTTCTTCATAATAATAATAATAATAGTAATAATAATAATAATAATAATAATAGTAATAATAATAATAATAATAATAATAATAATAATAATAATGATTCCAATAAACTCTGATAATATTTTAAAAATCTCTTTACCAGCGTTAGCCCTTTTTAAACCAAAAAGAAATAAGAGAAAAAACAGGTTTATACCCTGAGAGGCTAGTATATTATGCTCTCTCTCTCTCTCTCTCTCTCTCTCTCTCTCTCTCTCTCTCTCTCTCTCTCTCTCTCTCTCTCTCTCTTTAAAACAAAACTACAAAAAAATCTAGTGTTCTGCGGAGAAAGAAACTTGCGAAAGGAGACTCAGTGGGTGGACTAGAAAGTCTTTGTCAGTTTTGTTATATATATATAAGAGAGAGAGAGAGAGAGAGAGAGAGAGAGAGAGAGAGAGAGAGAGAGAGAGGAGAGAGAGAGAGAGGAGGGGGGGGGGTAACTTGTGCATCTTTACTCCACCTAAGTTCACTACATGTATTTATTAATAATCCTGTGTTAAGACGGACTATATTCAAAATATTTCACGAGAGAAATTTGGTAACAAACTTAATTGTCCTCAATGAAACAAAAGGTATGAGATTAATGACTATTTTTCTCTCTTAAACAATTTCATGTCGACTGAAGAAAGGGAGCTTTGGCTACCTATTATTTTCATCTGTTCCCCAGAGTAAAGTCAAAATATGTTATGGATATCCAGGTCATTATTAAGTGAAAGGTCTAAGCTCAGTTCAGGAGTCACGTTGTACTTATGTGGTCTTGAGTGTAGTTGTTTTATGAGGATAAAAAGTAGTTGACCATTGTAAAAGTGTAGAATTCCATGGGTTTAAGGTAACGTTATTTCATAGATACTAAATGTTAATTACGAAGCCAATCTCCTGATATATTTCAATTCTTCTTTGGAGTTTCGGGTATTATTTTTTCTTTTTTTTTTTAAATATTTCGTCTTGGCTGTCAAACTAAGATTAGAATAAGAATAATGAGAAGAAGAATAAGAAAATGAAGAAGAAAAAGAGGGGGGGGGAGTGAAGGAAAATCGTTTGTGAATCACTTTTTCTACAAGTATGAACTGTAAGAAAAATAAAAGAATTAAGGAGCTGAAAATTAGGGTAGAGTGACGCAATACAGGATTATGAATCACTCGGTTTTGTAGATATTTCATTTGTCTTCATTACTTTCTTTCATGAAAGTATATCTTTAGTTTAAAATTTTCAAGGAAATATGATAATATATATATATATATATATATATATATATATATATATATATATATATATATGTGTGTGTGTGTGTGTGTGTGTGTGTATATACATGTATATATATATATATATATATATATATATATATATATATATATATATATATATATATATATATTTACATACATATATAAATATATATGTATATATATATATACATAATATATATATATATATATATATATATATATATATATATATATATATATATATATATATATATATATATATATATATATATATATATATATATATATATATATATATATATAATTGATATAAGTAATAAAACAGGAATATAACAGTAAAATTGAGTTTGATATATCATAAGAATCAATTTATAAGCAAATAATATGTAAGGAGTAAAAAAGGGTTTTATGCTTCTTTGAATCTCATTTTTAACGAAAAAAAAAGACACGTTGCAAATATGGACTTTTTTCTTCTTTTCCTTCTAACGAAGTGTAACACAGACATTGTACATAAAGAATGATAAAAGATGATATTCGTTTATTCTCTGATGCTTTTCATTCCCACTTTTGTAATATAGTCGTTTCCTCTTTATGATCTCATCCTATCTCCTGTCATAAGAGAACATCAAAGAGAATATTAGTTATGCAACGGCCCACCTCTTCGCTCCCAAAATACATTTCTTCCAGCCATCATAACTTTCGTGAAACAGATGGTGCTCGCTCTCTCTCTCTCTCTCTCTCTCTCTCTCTCTCTCTCTCTCTCTCTCTCTCTCTCTCTCTCTCTCTCTCTCGACCACTTCCTTTGGTCCATCAGCAATGTTCTTGTCTGGGAAAATATTAGTTTAGGCCTTTTCACCGACCTGAGTTGATACTTCACGTGAGTCATTCTTAATAAAAACCTAAGATGGCAGTGCAAAATGGCTCCATGAATTCCATTTATCGACTTGAATCTATTGATCTATAATAAATCGTTGTTGTCATTGATTATAATAGATATCTCAAAATAAAGTTAACCTTTTAATATTAGCGACTTTTAAATGGGACGTTGATATCCACCCCCTACCATTCTTCACGCTTGCTGCCACCCATACTAGTCTTCTAAGTACCTGGTACCTGCTTAGGGCAATAGATGATCTGAATCCTCTTTCTGGTGAGACGTCATTTCCAAGGACGGAGTTACAAGAATTCTTGGAAACATTAGTTCTTTAATTCTATCATGAATAGCGAAGTCATTAGACGAATAATACAGACATTAAAATCTTATGCTTTTTTTTTATTTAGAAAAATAAAGAAAGAAGATTACTGCCGGGAGCTAAAGAATATGATAATAATTCTTAGTTTATCTTAAAAAGGCAACAGAGTTGGAGTTATGTTAATGTCACCAGCAAATCAGATCATAAATAATAAAAAGTTAGTCGTGAAGTTCAACTGTTCATAATGGATTTACTTGGAATAGATTTAGTAATTGCTTTGAACTATGTAATCAACATAGTTTCATTTCCAAACAAATACATAAAGGATAGAAAAAGGAAACATTCAGCATAATAATTTATCCATGTTTGCAAGCTGGTTTCATTTCTTTCCAGGAAGAGGAAACTTGGAGAGAAGAATCTTTGAGCAATTCCAGAAATCTGTGAATCATTATATAAAATCTCATAAAGAAAGATATTTGTATCATCTTGAATCTCCTTCAGAGGATACATAATAAATCAAAAGTATTCCCGAAGGTGAGGTAAAGAACTGTTGCTTTCATACGTGTAGGAACGACACCGGGAAGAAAATTATGCCTGTCTTGAGAAAGAAATAAAATTAATCAAATGCAAAAAAAAAAAAAAAAAAAAAACCGTAAATCCAAGCAATTGAGAAACTCAACTGAAAGATAAATGCTACTATGGTAGCAATAATGTTCAATGAAAAATAATGATAATGCTAATATTAACAATAACTGATTAATTATTTAGGTCATATTCTTTGTCTATATAGCTTTTATGTTGTTGTATCGATAATATGAAAATATATTAAAGGAACATCCAATAATAGTATAACAAGTCAATCCTTAATTGTAGAAACTATTTTTCTAAATTATATCTAATCTCCAGTTATAGATAAAAGATAGAATATCATGTTGACGTCATCGGAAGCTACCAAATGTTCTTATTATATGGAAGTCGAGAATAGAAAAATTCTCTCTAGAGTAAACACGAGGATCAAGGTCTTATTTATTCCCACAATAATTCCTCTGTATATTTGATTCGACCTTTCACCAGCAAGACTCCATACTGATACCATTTCCTATTATTTATATACATATTATGTGCCTCTTACGCCTGGGTTAAACTCTCTCCCTCTCTCTCTCTCTCTCTCTCTCTCTCTCTCTCTCTCTCTCTCTCTCTCTCTCTCTCTCTGTTGACCAGATGATTATTTACCTTAACATCGTCACTAAATGATTTGTTAACTTAAAATATTTAGGTCTATGTTATGTTCAGGCGAAACTGGTTTCTAATTTTCAAAGATTTTCTTGTCAGCTGAAGAAAGGTTTTGTTTCTTTTCCTAATTTCTATTTATTCTCGAGTCCATAGATAAATTATGGATCTCAAATAAGCCTTTTTATTAAGATATTAATTCAGCTTTGGATTATTCTTGTACATTTGTGTGTGCGAGTAATTGTATAATAAGTTCAAGAGTCAAGGAATTAATGGCATTGAATGATGCTGAATACTTCATGGAGCTCAAACACATCTTAGAAATTTATCTCCTCATAAGCTTCATAACACCAATTTAACCGAAGAACTCTTCCTCACTCAAGATGTTAATTAGAACACTGGGTGGTAGAAGCGGTAAAAGAGATTTTTCAGCCATGATAAGAATCTCTTCCAATGGAACGACAATCCAACATCAATCTATTGCTCTCTAGTCTTGAGTTATACTATAGCTTATGTACTATAGTTTTCCACTATCATAGATTAGAGTTTTTTTTTTTTTTTTTTTTTTTTTTCCTTATGGGTACACTATGGTCCGGTGTTCTATCTTTTTCCATTACTTCATTTCCTAAAGGACTATTTTCCTTGTTGGAGCCCCTGGTCTTATAAAATCCTGCTTTTCCAACTAGAATTATAGCTTAGATAATCATAATAACTATATTGATAATGATAATAATAAAATAATATTAATATTCATAATAATAATATTAACAATAATAATAATAATGATAATAATAATAATAATAATATTGATAATAATGATGATATTAATAACAATATTATATACTTATATATATATATATATATATATATATATATATATATATATATATATATATACATACATATATATATATATATATATATATATATATATATATTCTATATATATATATATATATATATATGTATATATATATATATATTTATTTATATATATATATATATATATATATATATATATATATATATATATATATATATATATATATATTTATATATATATATATATATATATATATATATATATATATATATATATATATTATATATATATATATATATATATATATATATATACTTATATATATATTATACATATATATATATATATATATATATATATATATATATATATATATATATATATATATATATGCCTCTCCTTCTCTCTCTCTCTCTCTCTTTCTCTCTCTCGACCAATTCGTTTCCTGCATCAGCAGTCTGCTTGTCTGGGATAATATTAGTTTAGACCTTATCACCGGCCAGAGTTAATATTTCACGTGAATTATTCACAATAATAACATAAAACGGCAGCACATAATTGTTCCTTAAAAATTATATTTATCGACTCATGTACATTGATTTAGAATAAATCATCGTTGCCATAGATTACAGTAGATGACTGCAAATAAAGTTAACATTTTGATATTATCGAGATTTCAATGACACGAGGTTATTTGCTCCCAACCATTCTTCACCCTTGCTGCGATCCATACAAGTCTTCTAACTGTCAAGTACATAATTCCCTGCTTAGGGCAATAGACGCTCTGAATCATCTCACCGATGAGATGTCATCTCTAAGGATGGAGTTACGATCTACCTTCGAAACATCGGGTCTTATTTCCATCAGGAACAACAAAGCCGTTAGACGAATAAAACAGAAGTCAATTTTTTTTTTCTTTTAGAAAAATAAGGAAAAAAACTACGTCAGGGATTATGATAATCATTCTGAATATATCTTAAAAATGCACCAGCGTTGGAGTGATGTTAATGTCACTAGCAAATCAGATCATAAAAGATAAGAAGAAGAAGGTCGTAAATTTCAACTGATAATTATGGATTTGCTTGGAAGCGATTAATTAATTTATTTTTTGAACTATGTAATCTGTATAATTTGCTTTCCAAACGAATAGACAGAAGCTAAGATAACGACACTTTAAAAGTTACGATTTTTCCAAGATTGCAAACTGATCTAATTTCCTACCAAGGAAGATGTGATATTGTAAAACTTAGTGAGAACAATCATTAAAAATTCCAGAAATCCGTGAATTATTATATTAATCTAATAAAGAAACATATTAGCGTCATCTCGAATCTCCTTCAGATGATACATCATGTATCAAAAGTGTTCCTGATAGAAAAAAATAAAGAATAAAAAAAAACCTGTGTACATTAGTTAGGTGAAGAACTGTTGCTTTCATGCAGGGACGATAACGGGCAGGAAAAGGGAAGCCTGTCTTTAGGAAAAAATATGTAGAAAAAAATAAAATGCAGAATAGGATATAATAAGTGATAAAACTTAAGATAAATATTGGAAATCAATTTCTATGTTCATTGTTCCATTCTCCTATGACAATATCTTTCTCACTTGTTATACAGTGGCTTAGACCCTCAAGCTAGAGAGTAGTCGTTGCAGACCAAATGGTTTTTATTCCAAGGTATTCCCGAAGTTTTCTCAAAAATAGAAATTCAATAGGAATCGTCAAAGTCTGGTAGTTTTTCTTCGACAGATAAAACTAAAGAGAAAATAAGAAAATCTGTAACAAGTGAAAGATAAAATGCTGAACACTGATACTTTTTGGTGGCTGCCTCAGCGTCAATAACCACGTAAGTTGCAACGACAAAGATAGTAAAACAACTCTGGTGGGTTTTACACCTTATGAGAAACAAATATATTACAAAGAAACATCTGAAAACCTCATTGCTTCTTCATCATCTCTGTCGAGCTCTTGACCTTCCTTTAACACGTGATTAGCCAGTTGATCTGTAAGTTTAATGGATGTGTTTAAAAGACTGAAATAGAACCAAACGTTTTTCATTATTATTTTTATTATTATTATTATTATTATTATTATTATTTTCATTATTATTATTATTATCATTATTATGAGGGATATTCAGAATACCCTGGATAGGTATGCTACTCGGGCACCCCTTTAAGGGTATACTCGGTCGTGAACGACCCCGACTCCGAAAAAAATTCAGGAAAAATTTAGTTATGTATCAATCTGTATTGTTTGACTTGCTAAAAATACTTCAAAGAATGCTAAAAATTACTTAAAATATAAATGATACCCATCTACAAAATAACTATTTATTGGAAATATATTAAAAATTTAAGTATACAAAAAAAAGACTTGACGTAAATATTCACAAAAAATAGAAATATACATATACACATAAATCCCTTTAGGGACACCTTCTTAGATGGCAAAGCAACAGCCTGTAATTGCTGGAAATGAGTTGAACCCATAGAAGTCAAGATCTGAAATGAGAAAAAAAGGGTAAATTTTTTTTGGCCAAAAAAATTTGTCCAAATTTCATGAATTTTTTTGGGTACCCAAATGAAATAGGAAGAGGCTAATTTTTTTATAGAATAAACTCATATTATCCTAGAACAGAAATACATAATAAAATGTGCACTAAGATGTAATTTACTGTTATAACAGGGGCGAAATCTAAAGGTCATTTTTTGACGGCCTAGTTCACAATGTAAATTTCTTATGAAAATCATTGTATCTCCTATAAAATATGATATTTATGCATTAAATTATACCAAAATATCACGAATTCTATACAGAACAAGAATATATAGAGATATGCCAACTTACCTTTCGGGTATGTCAACAAAATGGCCGCAGACCGCAACAACTCTTACAGCCCAATCTACCACTTGGAATGAAGAATGGGGTTGCAAGCTCCATATTATCATCAACATCTCTTTTTAACTCCATTAGAAGTGTGTTGATGACATCCATGCCGAGGGAATACTGTCTGCTGGCCATTATTGAAGATAAGTTAAAAAAAAATAGAAAAAAAATCAAATTTGCAAAAAAAACCCCAAAAATCAGAAATTAGCATTTGAGGGAAAATGGACCTCATGGCAATATATGGCATCTAAGCCAAAACCAATGTCATGCAAGTGGTAGACACACCATCCACCCACACTTTCCAACTATAAAGAACCAAACAAGTATCAACACTGTTCGACAATTTATAATTATGTAATAACTTTGCTGTTTGATCACTTACCCCTATAAAGGTATTCAGGGTCGAGGTCGACCCCTGGGGGGGGGGGGGGTTAAAAAAACGGGGAAGGAGGGAAGTTAGACGAAAATCAGTCCTAAAGCAGACAATGGCATGTAGACTAGTCACCCCTTGCAGGTCGATCACTTCCATATTCGAGACAGCTGATGATTTATGGGGAAAAAACAGGTTTTGAAAATGCTGTAGGGGTCGCAAACGACCCATCATACCTTTCCAGGGTTAGTATAGATTTTGATCTTTTTCTTTTCCTTTTCTCTTTTTACAAAGTATAAGGCAGACACATTTTACACAAGGAGAAAGAGAAGAGAACTAAAAGAGAAAACATTAGTCACCACTTCTTTGCGTTCAAAATCTAGTTCTTACAGCCATCATAATGTTCTCTCTCTCTCTCTCTCTCTCTCTCTCTCTCTCTCTCTCTCTCTCTCTCTCTCTCTCTCTCTCTCTCTCTTGGCAACTTACCTCTGTTGTTCGCAGTTTGTTTGTCTGGCAAAATATTAGTCTAGGCGAAAGTTAACAGCTCTCTTCTCATGACTTTATCGTCCTCCTAAACAAACAACTGTGGTGGGAACACATAATTTGCCTCTTAAATTCCATTTTTTATATTTACTTTTTAAGAATTCCGCCAATCTGTTGACTTCTTCAACCACGTGATAAGCCAGTGGGACTATAGGTTTAATGGATACATGAAAATGACACTAATATAATCACTCTTTTTTTATCGGTAAATATATCCATAATATATCCATTTGGTTATCAAAGTAACTTATTGTTTTCGTATTTTCTTAAAAAACATGTAGCTTAAAATATGGCGAAGTTAGCTGGCAAAGAACAGCAACCTTTCTTATTTGAAAAATAAAAATCTCTTCTATCTTAAAATTTCAATCAAATGAACAAAATTTTCCATGAGATTCTCGGAATGAGTAAGAGAGTCTTAGAGAAACGCCCAAATCACACGTAGAATTCCCTTTGAGTCCCAAAGACTATTGGTTGAGTTTCAAGACGTGTACGACACGCAGAATAGGTCTAAGTCCACTTGCTTTTAATTTCCCTAGCGGATAATTCTGTGATGTGTTTGTGGAGAATGTTCCCTGCCCTTTTGTAGGTATTTCCAAATCCCCGATAAACTATGAATATTCAGAATATATTATTTTTTTTTATTCATTCTCTATGGTTATTAAGAGTTTTAAATTCTTCGTTGGTTAGGTAAAATGCTTCTTTATGTTTCCTATATATATATGATTTATGTAAACGTACGAAGTAATTTTCCTGAAAAGAAATTATTACCATTATTCCATAAAATATTTCACGAGATCTTACATTTATGTTTCACCGCTCAGAATATAATTAAAAATAGTACAAAGATGGGCAATAATCCATAAAAAATGCAACATATATCCCCCTTCATTCCCTGCAAATGCTCTGGAAACAGTAACATAAAATCCCGGCGTAATAATCTTTTTAATGCCCTTACATATTGCTTTAAAAAATTCCAAATATTTTTCCTTATGGGGAATTGTTTCATAAATGCTCTAAGATTTTATCCTTCCAAGGTCCCGAGAAACTATCCTGAACATTGAAAAAAAATAATATTTAATTTCATAGGCTTCTTGGGACGTTAATTAAAGTTACAATTTTTTTCTGAATAAAACTGAATATTACGAAAATCAATAAAAAAAAATAAATAAATATACTGAATTAGGTGGAAAATATTTAAACCAAAGAAAGAACGATATGAAAGAAAACGAAAAGCAATATATGAATAATACTCAAATACCTTCCAATTCTATCCACTTACAACGTCTGATATTATGATGACATCAGCAGTGATTCCCTCACGTGTGTCGAATAGAACAATAAGTTTAATTATTTTTTACTATTCAAAACTGACCAATTTTTCGTTATTTTCATCATTTGATTTATCCTAAAAGAAATTTAATAGGAATTTTGTAATCAATTGCATTTTAATGATAAAAACAAGTACTAGATTTTAGCAAAGGCTTTCCCTGCAACTCAGAACAATCTCTAGCTTAGTTCTAATGTTTTAAGTGCGTCCCCAATCTCTTCGTCTTCCTATCCTTCTCCACTTTAGCACACCATCCAACCCTTTGCTATGTTGAACAGGCTTACATAAGTCCTTTTATAGTTTATAGATCAAATATGTTTTAATGGTGGTAGAGTTTGTAAGATATTTTACTTAAATTTTTATTACTTCTTAAATTTTTTTTATTTATATCCTTATCTCCTTTCCTCACTGGGCTAGTTTTCCCTGTTTGAGCCCTTGGGCTTATATAATTTTGCTTTTCGCACTTAGGTTGTAGCTTTGCTAATAATAATAATAATAATAATAATAATAATAATGTTTCTGAACCATATATCATATATGGACTGATTACAGCTCATTACCAACTTATTGAAAATTTTTCAGTCCTTCACCACCCATGATACGTACCTCAAATTCCCCGTAGTATGCTTTAAACTACTTTTCTTCTTACCTTCACACTCTCTATCCGGGCTTGAAGTGGATTCAAAGTATTTTAAATTTTATTTTTTATGTTTATACATTCTCGTGGAATATACAATAAGCCATCGCAGACACGTGACAAAATGGTAAAGCACTAAGTGCTCTATTCATTAGGTTCGTAGATCACTCTTAACATCAGCCTCATCAATTCAATTAGAATTGAATGCATAACAGTTTCCCCATCCAACCATCATTGTGGAATTATACTTGGGCATTCTTGCTTGGTAGACGAGAGACTGAAAATGCGGTGAGAACCACATTGTGATTATATGCATACATATGAATATATTATACATGTATACAAAGAAACACACACACCTATATATATATATATATATATATATATATATATATGTATATATATACATATATATACATATATATATATATATATATATATATATATATATATACAGTATATATATATATATATATATATATATATATATATATATAAATATATATATATATATATATATATATATATATATATATATATATACTGTATACACACATATGTATATATATATATATATATATATATATATATATATATATATATATATATATATATATATATATATATACACATATATATAAAATATATATATATATATATATATATATATATATATATATATATATATATATATATATATGTGTGTGTGTGTGTGTGTGTGTGTGTGTGTGTGTGTGTGTTTGACTGTGTGCGTGATGCCATGTCATTTCCCACAAATTTGAGAAGGATTGGGTTCATGCCTTGATAATTGAAGCATTATTATCAATATATTAAAAGAGCATACCCAGAAAATTATATTTAATTCATACATTCTGTGTTGCTTAATGATATATTCAATTATGGAAGTCGTGTGACGTTCGTCTTCCAGTAAGTAGCCCATACGATAAAAACAAGGGAACATTTGGCCCTTGTACGTTGCTGGGAAAGGTAATACACAACAACAGCCATTTGTAAACATCAGTTATCCCTTTAATAGAAATCGCTTCGCTGGCAGAAATCTTTGATAATGACCAAGATGTTGTGATGTTTTGTTTTACCTTTTATACCTCGCACTTCCTCACTTTGGGAGTCTCAAGCCTCATTTGAACCCATTGCTCCCAATTTCAGTGTCTTGGGTGTATTGAGTTTTTTTTTAGCGATTTAATTTTTTTCTGTTATAGATGTATGAGTGAAAGAAAATGTGGACTTTTCTTTTCAAAAGGATATTAGCTCATTCAAAATAAGATATATCAATTATTTTCTTTAGAAATTTCTGAATAAAAATATCATGTGTGTATTTATACTCGGTTATTTATATGATAAAAAATAATTTATTTTCTTTTTAGTTGTAATGCTCAGAATAATATGTTTTCAACTCTTTCCATTATCATTATATATTGAAATATAAGATGCTTATCATAACTTTGTTATGTATTTCTCTATTTACAGGAACATATATGTATTCAAAATGCTGGCGAGGTCCCACGCCAAGACGGGCCAAAAGAACTAATAACCATTTTTGGAATATCTGAAGAGGACCGTTTGGTGAGGCAAAGTGTCTTTTGTTTCCCATTCAAGAGCGAAAGTGGCTGGTTCACATTCGTATACTCAAAACTAACACTAGATAGCGTATGCTCATAAGGAATACAGAGAAAATATTTTCATAATAATGATAATATTAATATGTATATAGAAAGATTTCTTCGAAATTATTAATTATCGAAGAGCGGTTTTTCAGATAATACAATGTAATAACTTTGTCATTTAAAAAATGGCTAAGATATTCTTTCAGCGTGTTTCCAGCCCGCGCTTAGGCTTTAACCTTTCTTTCCATATCTATTCTAATAAAAGTAGGATATTAGTTATTTTTCACATTTAAGATGCAAAACATTTTCTGTAAATATCCGCTTATTAATTACTATAATTTTGGTCCGATAACCAATTATGAGATATGTAATAGAAAGTTTCCTGGTTCTGTAGAGATTTTGCAGTAGTCTTAAAGATTTATTACTATTATTTTCTTTACTATTAAATATTATTTTTTTTCAGTCAAATATGTATGCATCAGTAAAAAAAAAAAAAAAGAAGAAAAAAAAACGCACAGAAGTAGAGTACTTCAACCTTTTTTTTTTTTTTTTTTTTTTTACGAATACGACAGACGATGATAAAGGAAGATTTTCAAGAGACACCAATTGTTTACACACCTAACATATCATAATAGATTTAGACCCAAATTCAATTAAGCACATGAAAGCGAAATCATAACTATGAAATAATTATTGAATGATATTTCAGCTACGCAAAGAGCCTACAATCAGGACATGTTTGATGAAACTTATCAAAGCTAGTTCATCCACAAGAACTGGGATGAAACTGTGTTGTGTTGATGCTTCTACTTTTGATGTCAGGTATTTGGAGTCGTTTCTAAACAAGATTTTTCCGCTCTAAGAAGGATATCTCAGTTGGTTCATTAATTAAATCATGTAATGAGAGTGGAAGTAAGGACCTGTTGTAGGAACAACAACACAAAATGTGCAGATAATGATTTCTTGTACCGAATTGAGTATGCGTAATTCCTGCAGCAATCATAAGCAACAAATGCATTAATTGATCCTTGCCACCTTTCTGAGCATTATTAATATAATCAATATTATCTAAATTACTTTTCTTATCAATATTATTAGCATCATTAATATTATAGAGTAACTATGATTATAAGCCCGAATTACGAAGTTCGAATAGCGGACCATTCCGATATTATTTTACTGTGTTTTTCTTAGTTATTTCTGTAATTATGAGAACTAAACCTTTAAAGGTTTAAAGGCACTCCATGAGTAGCAGAGGTAAGGGAAACTGAAATTGCCCTAGCAAGCAGGACATTGTCCTAGACACTGACCATAAATGCATATGATCCGCCCCAAATCCACCTCTGTATCCAAGCTGGGACCATTGAGGACCAGGCAATGGCCACTGATGACTAGGCAGATAGATTTACTGGCTCCCAAAGACCCGCGTCCTTAGCTCACAAGGATGGTGAGATTGCAGCTACTAAAGAAACTAAGGAGTTTGAGTGGGACTCGAGCCCCAGTCTGGGGATCACCAGTCAGGGACGTGACAACCTACTTCACCAAAATCATGTTCTCGGTTTCCTTAATCGTTTTGTTGTAAAGTACATGTGAATTTAAATGCATTTCTTTTGAACACTCAAAATTACTATATTTTTCTATTCACGAATAAATTATAAATAGCTAAATATGATAGAGATAGAAATGCCTCTTCAATTATTCGTATTGAACACAATACTTCCCTCATTCTCATATATCAGTTTTACTTAGTCATTTTCATGAGATTAACCAGAAAACGGACGTCAATTTATCTTTGCACAAAGAGTCTTTCCATTATTTGTGTTTACATGGAAGAGCGCGTAAGCCAATAACCGCAAGAAAAGCCATTAGTGAACTTGCCAGAACAAATAGGATATTTTTTTTCATCTTTTATTATGAAAATACTATTACATTTTCTTAACATACATTTTTTTCCTTTTATAAAGAAAGATTCCTTAACAAATTATATTTTACATTTTTGTATATACAGTACATCATAACATCTATTATATTATTTTTCTAAATATGTTTTCAAGTTAAAAACCTACTGATTTGTGAAAATATTTTTAACACGATTCTTATATCCAATAATATTTACATTAAATGTATTTAACAGTCTATTCTTTATACACTTAATAATTTGCTGTTCAGCACTTATTCCCAATTGTCTTGCCATCCAGATACTTGAAATAAAATCTGCTATTATTACCATTGCTGTATTTTCATCTCTTTTTGAGTTAGCTTCAAAATCTAGTTTTATAATCCTTAACCTGTTATTAGATTTCAATTTACAACATTTTCTAAGCAATTCGAATACCCAGGACAACAAATTCTTAACCAAAGGACAGAAATATACCAAATGCATGCTAGTTTCTATGTATCCACAACTGCATTCCTTAACATCTCTTATTTTCATCATAACTAGCCTATCATTTGTACTTAAAACTTCATGAACATACTTAAACAAAATTTGTCTACTTTTATTTTCTATATACTTATTATTTACATGTTCCTAAATTAGTTTCCAGTTGAATAGTGGATACAATTTTTCAATATTTGGAACCTATTCACTGTTTTTCATTAAATGTTCATATACCACTTTCGTTCTTATCTTGGGATAAGAGGTCATCTTAATAACACTTCGTAATATATTTATCATACTTTCATAAAAACTTGGTGTAAAAATAGTGCAATCCTGATATTGGCATTCATTTTCTATAAGGTAAGTTGCTCTGACTTTACAATAATAAATAATTATTTGGTAACCAAAACAACGATCTTTTAAACATTTTAGAAATGTACTAAACATGATTGACCTTGCTTTACACTGGATGTCAATAATTCCACAGCTACCTCTTAATTTTGACAAAAACATAGTTTTCCTTGCAACAGGTTCACAGTGGCTGCTCCACAAATATTTGAAAATACTTTTCTGAATTCGTTTTACATAATCTACAGGAGCTGGGTATACATGTACCGTATACCACAATTTTGCAAGAATTTTACAATTTACAATTATTACTCTTTGAAACATTGTTAGTTTTTGGCTATGATAGATCCCAATGATTTTATTTATGTTACTTTCTAATATATTCCAGTTCAAATCTAGACTCTGTTGATAATCGTTGCTATGATATATGCCTAAAATTTTACAACAACTTTTCAATACTTTTAAACCATAATCTATCCATGCTACCCTCTCTTTCCAGTTACAAAGACCAAAAATGGAAGTTTTACCTCTATTGAGAACTGCACCTGAAGCGTTCTCATACTCTCTGATAACATTGAAACATTCCTCTAGTGCCATATCATAAGTAATAATTATAACAGAGTCGTCTGCATAACCTAGCAATAATACATGCAAATCATTTGGCAATTGTAAACCATAATTAAACAACCTCTTCTTAATCATTCTGTAAAATACTTCCTGATAAATGATAAACAACATCATAGATAATGGACAACCTTGCCTTACAGATTTATTGACAGGAAAAGGGTCAGAGATATGACCATTTATACATAATACACTTTCAGCACCTGAATATAACATTTTAATCCAGTTAACAACATCATTATTCTAAATAGAAAATTATGATCAACACGATCAAATGCCTTTGACCAATCCAAGTTCATCAAGGCTGCATTTGTGTTACTTTCATTTAAATAGAATATTAAATCTCTAATAAAAAAAGTTCAAATTTTTGATTGATCTATTTTCAACACAACAAAATTTTTCCTGTGATATTATCAAATGTAAGACCTTTTTAATCCGTCTTGATATAATTCTTGTTATTATCTCAAAATCAACATTTAACATTGTCAAGGGTCTCCGTTATTAATTATATCTAAATCCCCTTCTTTAGGTATGATGGATATAACCCCATTGTTCATCTTTGAAACATTCTTGTTCCAGAACACAAACTTTATCTAATAAAATCCCCTTTAACAATATTCCAACTGGCAATCCATCTATCCCCGGGCTTTTGCCATTTTTCATGCCCCGAATGGCGTCTAACACTTCTGTTTCACTTACTGTTTTTGTTAATATTGTATTATGTTTATCTCCTATAACTTTCTCTATAATATTCAAGAACTCATTTTGCTTATCCATATCACATTCTTCTTTCCTGAATAAATTTTCAAAATGTTCTCTCACATAATCCATGATGGCTTTTGGGCTTGTTATTTCACTCCCATCATCTCTCTTTATCTTACTTAAAAAACCTCTTGCCCCTTTCTCTCTTCCAAGTAGATATGCCGATACCTGCTCCCCTTTCAAATGGTTTTCAACTTTAGCCCTTACCTTTATACCTTCACATATTTCATTTTGAATATCATTTGTTCTTGATTTTAACTGATTAGCAATATCAAGATTACCAGGCTCTACACTAGATTTCCCCATTTCTTGCATAAAGTAATAATTTAGCAGATTTAACAGACCGTATTTTTGCTTATTTACTTGTTTTGAGCATTTCATGAAGAAATTCTTAAGTTCATTTTTTTTTTGTCAAAATTACATTTCTTTCTTCGAATAAATTCCCAGCATATAGTAAAATTATCTGTGGTGATATAATTTTCAAGTATACTACAGTTCAATTTCCAGTATCCCTTCCCTATTTTTACAATATTTTCTAATCTTAAAGATAATTTTACAGCACAGTGATCTGACCAACTCAAAGGAACTGTATGAATGTTAGAGATATTATTTTGAAAGTCTTTGACATAAAACCTATCCACTCTAGGACCATAATTCTCTCTCAGAAAAGTATATTCAGTTTGGTGATTTACGATAAACCAAGCATCCTTCAATTTTAAACTATTTTTTAGGTCCAGAAGCGATTTTGACAGAAGATCATTATCAGGATTTGAGCAATCTCTCATGCTTGTAATGCTATTCCAATCTCCGCCGATTATTATATTACTAATATTGTTTCTTAAGAAATATAAAATATCATTGCCAAACAATTTTTCTCTTTCTCGTTTTTTATCACTGCATATACATTCAAAAGTTGAATTCGATCATTTGAAACTCTACATACCACACTTAAAACAAAACCATTTACATCAATTTCTGAATTTGAAATTTCCACATTGAATGTATTATTAACAAGTATAGCTAAACCTCCTTTAAGATTTTGAGAATAATTTATGAGAATCTGACAATACTTTTCTAGGTATTCAAATTTACTTCTATCTTTAATATTGTGCTCTTGAATAAAAATTATATCAAGTTTATACAAAAACATGAAATTAATTAACTTCATCTGCATATTTACATTATTCAATACATGTATGTATTGAATGTCAAGGTGTTGAAGGGGAAAAGGTGAACATAGAAACAAAAAATTTAACAATGCTTTGGTTTCTTAGAACGATTTCTATACATGTTGTCCGAGGAATCACTTTCATCCGAAACATCAATATTTTTCGTGTCCATTGCCTTATCCTTTTTAAAAGTTATTCGTAATTCATTGCCAACACCCTGTTTAGTATGCCAAGTCCCACCTTCCTTATCAACATTGGGTAGAACCGGAGTTTCATCTAATTCCAAATCAGCGATTTCTCTTTCCTCGCTTACAATCCCACATTCCTCGGTAGTATTTTGACACTTATTAACATTTGTATATTCCTCCTCATTGTCTCGCTCAATTATATTATCTACATCATTTCCTAGATTTATTGCATTTTCGTTAACGTCTTCATCTATTGCATGGTGAACCATTGCTTCCACTAATGTAGTTTTCATTTCACATGTTCCAATCTCCTGTGATTTAATAGTTCCTTCACACTGATAATACTCTTCTGTGTCATCGTCGCAGTCGTCATTAACAGGCTTTTTGTTCTTCTGGTTTGGTATTCCTTTCCTTTCTTCTACAACTGGAAGAGCGGATTGGGGATTTTCGACTTGTTCCCCTTCATCTCCAATTTCTACTTCTACAATATCTTCATGTTCCTGGATCTTTTTTCCTTCTCTTCCTGATAAGTCCTTTCCGGTCTTTCTCCTATTTTGGTAGATTTCTGGGAATTCTTCTTCACTTAACATGGGTCTACTCATTTCATACTCACAATCCTTTATCATGTGTCCTTCTGCTCCGCATCTATAGCATGTATGTAGTTGTCCATTATAAATAAAGGACATAGCATAACCATGGGTTGTTATAGAAGAAGGGATATTTTCCTTTAACCGCATTGCAGCCGTCCGAACACCTGTTAATAATCTTTTAAAGGGGCCATATGAAAACCTGTTTTTTCTTACATTCTCAACTTTTCCATATCTCGACAAAACTAGAGTTAAAACATCATCTGGCATTTTGAATGGTGCATTCCTTATTGATACGTATGTTATGTATGAACTTAGATTCTTAACTTGAACAGTTCCACTCTTGTCTAAACTGAATTCCTTGTCTTCATATCTCTCCATCAGTTTCTTAAATACGCTAGGTACCACTTTTACTATTACTCTATTTCTACTCACTGACTGCACACCTATCACTTCATCCAGGGCGAGTCCCATGCTCTTAAAAAGAGCATCACTCACTATTTCCATAGTTGGATAAACTGTAAACTGTAATCCAAAGGAGTCCATCCTCCTCAGCGGTGCTGAAAACGTCCCCATTTTCCTGACGTTTATTTTCTCCCAATAGATGGCGGTAGTGTCGCCCAACCCCGACCGGGATTCGGGAATGCCAGCTACTTTCGACCGTGTTCACTTACAATAGGGCTATAAATAGTTCAATACACCGAAATAACACCAATAAACACAGTCACCATATTCAACCTCTATTCATGGGTTACTCACTACATTTTGAGGCGTAGCCTTCTTATAGAACACTGGAAAAACTACTCAAAACAGAGAGCGGTCCAAACGTCGTCTGAATACAAACACGACACTCTTCTTCCAAATAGGATATTTGGTGGTTCTGAAGAAAGACAGACGCTCACGAACGCACACAATGAATTTCAGACAGAGACCACAAGATATTTTTTTTTTTTTTTCAAGTTTTCCTGGTCATGTTTGAGTACAAAAATGGACAGTAATTTGCCTAAAAAGGCTCATGTTAGCCTTTTCTCTCTGATAAGGCCTATGCTAATTATAATTACATTAGCAAATATAGTTGAACCAGTGTGTATGGCAGTGTAGTCAGCAAAGAAAATGAAATATTTGTGTTATGAGAGAGAGAGAGAGAGAGAGAGAGAGAGAGAGAGAGAGAGAGAGAGAGAGAGAGAGAGAGAGAGAGAGAGAGAGAGAGAGAGAGAGAGAGAGCCATTTGCTCCAGGTTAATGTTGGCTTTGCGAAAAGGACTTGAGATCATGGAAAGTTTCCATACTCCTCCAGTTTTCTATTCTCACTGGATTCTATTTCTATTGATTTATTCATCCATCGATTATTCATTTATTCACTTAATCTCTATTTCTGTAATTTTTGGTATCATGAAATATGTGGCGAGGAACTAAGGAGGGTGGAGGGACATCGCTTGCTCTTACTTCGTCCTTCTAGGATAACAGATGTTTATAGTTTGGTTCTTGTTTGGAAATTCACCTACTCCCGTTTTTAATTAAATTAGGTTATTTTAGTAGAAAAAAAAAGTATGAATCAAGTAGGTGTGTGGAAGGACTGCTTAGAAGAAATTATATAGTTTTCAGGGGTGACATAAATGATTTAGTGGGCGCTGGAGAGGTAGAGGGTGTCATTGGGAAGTATGTCGTATCAGGTTAAAATGAGATTGGTGAGAGCCTGGTAGATATGAGTGTTGAGCAAGAGATTTGTGATAAGTTGTAGCTTCTTCAAAAAGAAAGATGAAAAAAAGTATATATGGGTAAGAGTGGCAAATGGAAGAGTGGTAGAAAGGGCTTTAATGGATTATGTGCTGGTAACTAGAAGAATGTTTGGAAAAATGAAGAGTCAGTGATAGATGGAAATGGAAGGTTGTTAAAAGGAGAGGAGGCAAGGAAAAGGTGGGCGGAATATTTTGAAAGTTTACTGAATGTTGAGAATAATAGGAAGGCAGATATAATTTCTGTTGCAGGTGTTGAGGTGCCAGTGATGGGAGATGAGAATGAGAGAGAGATTACAAAAGAGGAAGTGAGGAAAGCTCCAGATGAAACGAGAGTAGAAAAAGCACCTGGTATGGATGGTGTGAGAACTGAGATGTTGAAGGAAAGGGGTTTGACTGTACTTGAATGGTTGAAGAGGTGTTTAATATGTAGTGTTAATGGTACCAGTTGATTGGGTTTGTGCATGTATTGCACCACTATATCTGGGTAAGAGAGATGTGGATAAGTGTTGTATTTCCAGGGGTGATAGTTTGTTGAGTGTGGTTTAAAGAGTATATGGTAGAGTACTGATTAATAGGATTAAGGAAAAACAGAGAATGCAATCTTAGAGGTACAGGGTGATTTTGGAAGAGGGGGGGGGGGTGTATGAATCAGATTTTTACAGTTATGCAGATATGCAAGAAATATTTAGCAAAAGGTAAGGAGGCGTATGTTGCATTTATGTAGCCAGAGAAAGAGTATGATAAAGTTGATAGGGAAGCAATGTGGAATGTGATGAGGTTATATGGAATTGGTGGAAGGCTTTTGTAAGCATTGAAAAGTTTTTCCAAATGTAGTAAAGCGTGTATTAGGATAGGAGAGGAAGTGAGTGATTGGTTTCCAGTGAGAGTAGGGTTGAGACGGGGATGTGTGATGTCGCCATGGTTGTTTAACTTGTTTGTTAATGGAGTGGTGAGAGAGGTGAGTTCTCGAGTGCTGGGATGACGATTGAAACAGATAGATGAGAGTGATAATGAATGGGAGATAAATCAAATGGTTTTTTTTTCGGATGATACTGTACTGGTAGCTGACTCGGAAGAGAAGCTTGGCCAATTAGTGACAGAATTTGGAAGGGTATGTAAGAGAAGGAAGTTGAGAGTTAATGTGGGTAAGAGTAAGGTTATGAGATGTACGAGAAGAGAAGGTGGTGCGAGGTTGTATGTCATGTTGAATGGAGAGTTACTTGAGTAAGTAGATCAGTTTAAGTACTTGGGGCCTGTTGTTGCAGCAAATGGTGGAGTGGAAGCAGATGCACGTCAGAGAGGGAATGAAGGATGCAAAGTGTTGAGGGCAGTGAAGGGAGTGGTAAGGCATAGAGGGTTAGGCATGAACTTAAAAAGAGTTTTGTATGAGAAAGTGTTTGTACCAACTGTGAAGTATGGATCGAAGTTGTGGGGAATGAAAGTGACGGAGAGACAGAAATTGAATGTGTTTGAGATGAAGTGTCTAAGGAGTATGGCTGGTGTATCTCGAGTAGACAGGGTTAGGATAGAAATATTGAGGGTGAGAACGGGTGTAAGAAAATACTTAGCAGCTAGAGTGAATATGAATGTGTTAAGGTGGTTTGGCCGTGATGAAAGAATGGAAAATGGCTTTCTTCTAAAAGGGGTGATGAATGCAAGAGTTGATGGGATAAGGTTTGGGTGGATGGCTGCAGTAAAGAAAACTCTAGGTGACAGGAGAATAGATATGAGAGGAAAGAGAATGTGCTAGAATTAGGAATGAATGGCGAGCGATTGTCACGCAGTTCCGGTAGGCCCTGCTGCTTCCTCCGGTTGCCTTGAATGACCGCAGCTGTTGCAGCAGTAGGGGATTCAGCGTTAAGAAGCTTCATATGTGGTGAATAACGGGGGAGGGTGGGCTGTGGCACCCTAGTGGTACCAGCCAAACTCGGTTGAGTCCCTTGTCAGGCTGGGGAAGGGGGGGGGGCGTAAAGAGGAAAGGGCCCATATCTTTCATTTGGTTGATGTCGGCTAACCCCTCAAATTGGGATAGATGCCTTTGTATATATATATTGACAGAAAATATTAACAAATTTTAATGTTAGAGTCAAAACCAATATGATCCTGAAGCCGACCGTAACGTAAATATCACTCGCAACAGTTACAAAGAACCTCCCAATCACACACAAAGAGAATAATTGGCTTTAAGCTTCTGCCAATATCCCAGCAGCACTAATGAATATCCACATCCTAGAGGAGTAATAAATGGAACATTGTAAACACAGTCTTTTATTTCTTCCTGATCCTTATGACCGCATCCGGACAATATCGAAAACTGTGTCAGTTTTCCTAATGTGATGAGATTCATTGGGAATCTGCTCAAGTAATCTTTTGATTCTATCGTCAGGGAACAGAATATAAGGTATTTTCAGAAGAGATGATGATATATATCTATATAAGTTTATGCAACACCTCCCTCACACAAACACACACACACACACACACACATATATATATATATGTTTTTTCAAAAAGGCCCATAAAAGAAACACAGGAAATATGAATAAATCACACTATATTTCGGTCAATAAACATCGACCCCCCTTTGAAAAAACATGTTAAACTGTTCGATTACAGTTATAAGTAAGACATATATATATATATATATATATGTATATATATAAATATATATATATGTACATATATATATATATATATATAGATAGATAGATAGATAGATACATACATACATACATACATACATAATCTCTTAAAGTTTCATTTATAATCCTTTCTTTCCGTATATATATATATATATATATATATATATGTATATATATATATATATTGAATATTTGATTATTCCTTACATATCTCCTATTCATGAAAACACTAAAGTTGTCTATTTAATGTTGGCTTTTTTTCATCTTTTGTTGTTATAACAGATCCATCTCTCTTTTTGAAGGGTTTATGAGCAATTCTTGCATCATAGTCACTTACTGAATTTATAGTTTTGACAGCCAGATGTGTTTCCCTGTCTAAATAATCCCTCCAGTAATTCCTTGCTTTTAATTTGACCTCACTATAAATACTGGAATACTAAGCATGCTCTACTTTGTAATTTTAATTAGTTCTTCGAAAACTTTCATAAATCAATATCCGTCTTTATCTCTTATTTTATGATATCCCAAGTACCATCTGATATCCATGGTTTTCTCCTTGTAACTGCATTTCCCAAAACTTCACCAACAACTGACTGATATATGTTCTTAATATCACATCATTCTTCATTAACTGTCTGCTCTTCGTCTCTGGACGTCTCTATGACTACAAATCGATTCCTACATTTAAATGCTAATGTTTCTATGTCCTCATCTTTTAAAAGCTTAGTTGTTTCACATTTATGTATTCGATCTAAATTTCATTTGGGTGTTTTCAGGTTTGATTTCAATGTGGCAATGAGGGGCCTGTGATCGTTATAGTCGAACCAAACGAAAGTGGCGGGTGAGAGAAGCTCTTTTCTCAATGCATCGTATCTACATCAAAATATTTCGGACAGCATACCTTCAAGACCCCCCTCTGAAGATATGAAGAAGAATCTGACCTGCATATTAACTGATTTAACGTGTTAAACTAATCCTGCTATCTTTCGAGACGAGTTTGACAATTAACTCTTAACCTTTTAACTCTTGGTCATTTCCATTTTTATCGTTGTAGTTCTCAGTTTACTGGAATTACTTGCAATCACAGTTTTATGGAAAATTTACTTCCCTCATGACAACCAAGTTCGTTCTCTCTCTCTCTCTCTCTCTCTCTCTCTCTCTCTCTCTCATATATATATATATATATATATGTATATATATATATATATGCATATATATACATACATATATATATATATATATATATATATATAATGCATGTATGTGGGCATGAAAACTTCTTAATAGATAAATATAATGTAAACTATGCTATCATTTCGATGCTATGTAGATTTTCATGTTTTATATTTCTATATTTCAGGCCATAATAAGAAAGGGTAGTTAAATGATATGCAGAATATGAACAAATATGTATTTTATTATAAATGGAAAATGGGCTCGGTGTGTATAGTTAATACAGTATATTGAGATAATTTTCATAGCCAGCCTCCATATGACAAAA
>NC_090741.1:112211624-112216624 GCF_036898095.1 Palaemon carinicauda
ACATCTCATAACCTTACTCTTACCCCTTATTAACTCTCAACTTCCTTCTCTTACATACCCTTCCAAATTCTGTCACTAATTGGCCAAGCTTCTCTTCCGAGTCAGCTACCAGTACAGTATCATCCGAAAAAAAAAACATATATATATATGTATGTGCATTCAAGGGAACTAATAACGAGACAATCACAAAAAAGGAAGCATTCAAAGGCCTTGGTATAATGGTAAATAGGAATATGTTATGCAACGACCAAATGCAACACTGTTGGCTAAATGTAAAGCAAAAATGGGAATGTTATTCAGACACTTTAAAACATGAAAAGCTGAACACATGATTATGCTCTACAAAACTTATGTACGTAGTACACTCGAGTACTGCAATGTGATATGGTACCCACACTACCAAAATGATATTGCACAAATAAAGTGTTCACAGGTCATATACTGCCAGAATAGAAGAAGTTAAGGACCTTGACTACTGGGAACTGGGAAAGACTGCAATTTTTAAAACTATACAGTCTAGAAAGGAGAAGAGAATGCTACATGATAATACAAGCATGGAAACAAATAGAAGGAATTACTGAAAACATCATGGAGCTAAAAAATATCAGAAAGAGCAAGCCTCTGTAGAATGATAGTGCCAAAAACTATACCGGGAAAACTAAGGAAGCTGTACAGAACATTAATCCACCACGCACCAGCATCGATAATGCAGCGACTATTTAATGCGCTGCCAGCTCATCAAGGAAACATATCAGGAGTGAGTGTAGATTAGTTTAAGAATAAGCTCGATAAATGCCTAAAATGCATCCGAGACCATCCAAGACTGGAAGATGCAAAATACACCGAAAGATGCATTAACAACTCTGGTGGATATACGTTGTGTCTCACACTGAGGGACCTGGTGGAACCCAAACATAGAATAAGGTAAGGTAAGGTAAGGCTCTCTCTCTCTCTCTCTTAACAGGAACTAACCATAAATTTTCCTTTTAGAATTGTCGAACCTTATATCATTTATACTTCTTTATAAGAGCATGTTACAAGAGCTAAATTTGTTATAAGAATCCCAGATGGTTTACATAATAAATAAGGAGATCCAGTTGACAGTCATGTTCCAATAACATTTCCGAGGGAAATTCATCTTTAAGATATTTTTTGCTTATTCATGATTGTAAATAAAATAAGGTTCTGTAGAATTTATTCTTATTTTAATTCCTTTATTTGTTTGTGCCATGAAAATATCAAATGGAAACTCCATAGGAGTCAGGTGCTTTTAAAGATTACATATTATTTATGAGCAATTACAGGAAATATTTGAGTAGAGTGTTACTTCATGAATTTTGTCAAAATATGAATGGAACTTTCATTCCCGTCATTTGCCTCTTCACCTACAACAGCCAACTAGATAAAACACTTCTAACAAATGGATTGTATTTTTTTCATTAGTAGATTTTTCTTAAACCAGCTTCAAAAAGTTTTCAAGTTAGTTTTAAAAACACCAAGTAGCCCACTAGACTTTATTCAAAATAAAAGGAAAGAAGCACAGATATGTAATGCATTCCGAAGGAAACAAGTTTTGAAAAATAAAAAAGAAAAAAAAAATTATTGTTTTATCAACGATCTTTTCAAGGTAACTTTCAATGCCGCCAAATTCGGAGTAAAACTTCAAATAATTCTGTTTTTTTTTTTCTAAAGTTTTCAGGAATAAAGTTTTTTTTTCTTATTTTAATGGAATCAAAAAATGAATTTATTTACCGAGAAATTATTCGGCTATTTATTATTTTGCATAGATTAGTCAACTCTGCAGAACCGCAAGTTGGAATAATTGTACTAAATATGTTCTTTCAGTTTTCAGTTTATATATATATATATATATATATATATATATATATATATATATATATATATATATATATATATATATAATATATATATATATATATATATATATATTTATATATATATATATATATATAGATAAATAGATATAGATATAATTATATATATATACATGTATATAATTATATCTATATCTATATATATATATATATATATATATATATATATATATATATATATATATATATATATATATACATGTATATATATATATATATATATATATATATATTATAGATATATATATATATATATATATATATATATATATATATATATATATATATATATATATATATATATATATATATATATATAAACCCTAGCCGGTGGCAAGCCCCTGGACCCCCTTCCTAGGTCACAAACTTGTACTTGCAAGCGGTAATGTTGAGCTGCGCACACTAAAAACATTTAAATTAAAGAAATTATTGACTTACAAGTAGTAGAAATTATGCCTCCTCAGCTGCTCACTTTTTTTGGGGGGGGGGCGTTGTCAGGTTTGCTCATGTTTTCATGTTTGCCAACTTTTTTAGATATGCTCACTTTTGAGATGAGGCCATCTAGGATGCTCAGTTTTTGTGAATGGGTTTCTCTCTGCAACTCAGTTTGGGGAATTTAACCGTGAGGTTATTCTCACGAGTTCCCCCCCCCCCCCCACACACTTCTCCCCTCCCCTCCCGTGGTTTGAGAGGGTACGCTTACAGTACGGGGTCACTGAGTACGTACGCCGCCGGAGCGAGTGTCACTGGATTTGTTTACGAATACAGTTCAAAGTTTGGGGGTCAAATATAGGATTTAATATATTTTTTTTTCATCATAACACACGCACCTTTGTGCAATTGTGATGCAATCGAGGAGTTCACACGCCCCCCCCCCTCTCTCTCTCTCTCTCTCTCTCTCTCTCTCTCTCTCTCTCTCTCTCTCTCTCTCTCTCGAGGAGAGCTGTTTCGATGCTCTGATGACTCATGCCCCTGGGCACTGTCATTTACATTCCTGGGCCTTTGAGAAAGCGACCACAAATGTCTTTCAATTCAAATTACTCATCTTTCAGCCCATTTGTTTTAAGCCTTTTCGCTTTCCCCTCCAGATTAGCATATATGGATAATGAAAAACGTATTACAGCTTAGTTTCTTTTATTATAGGAAGCAAACATCCAAAATAACATTACGTGAATATTGACATAGCATTCAGTGGGAAAAAAATCTTACACTAAAAACATTCATTAGAAACGCAGACATTTTGCACTCTTAAAAGCGGTAGGAAAACTTTTATTGACTCTGCCCTGACATCGCAATACACATTTCGGGTTTGATCGGTGGTTATCCCTCCCTGGGTTTCTCCAAACAATAATATAATTCTATTCTCGTTGACTTGCCCATCAAACGTTAGATGGATTCTCAAATCCACATTCTTCTCTACTTCCAGCGTATCCATCAATGCCATTTCAGGTTTGAAATTAAACGCGATGACTGCTTGACCTCGGTCGCAACAATCATAATGAATTAGGTGATCACAAGTTAAGCCTAAAGATTTTAATGTCTCGTAGTAAGGATGAGAATAATTTTCGGGGAATTGAGAGTTTATGTCGTACAAAGTGGAACCATTCAGTGTGACCCCTATGTGCTTAAGATTTTTATGACCGGAATAAATGGGATTCCTATTCAGAACACCATTGAGACTTTCCATATTAACAATAGTGAGGTATAACTTTTCCGGTATAACCTTATTGAAAGGTAAATCCAACGTTGCCTGTGTCTGATTATGGTCTAGCAAATATGTGCTGTAAAATGTTTTATTAAAGACAGTTTCCACTGTACTGTTGATATTTGAAAGTGCCTGATGAAGGGTGAGTAAAGCCGGGGTCCGTCGTACACCACTACTATCTCCTAACGAATAAGTAGCAAAATGTACGCCAAGATTTCAAGACTACATCACTGTTGCATTGTTTATATTGATAATAACAACAACTGGAGCATCAGTAACAATATTAAAAATTACGGTATTAATGATAGCAATAACAATATATCTAATTTTTTTCGATTGTAGTGCACGGTTTACTTTATTGATGAGAGAAAAAATCAGTAATCAATATACATTTACTTTATTCATTTTAGAAATTGAAGAGTTTCATGTTCATTCATCGCCAATATAGCCTTCCAGCTTATCATATCATTTATAATGTTCCGTTAACGTATAATTTTACTAACTTTAGAATATGAAATGAAAGATACGTGGATGTTTTATGCTATCCATATCACTAAAGACATATGTTAAGGGGTATATGATAATAAGTTCCACATATGTCAATTCTTTACCACCTAATATCCTTCAGACACATACACAAGCGTCCGCGTTCACACACACAAACACGTTCACACACGTGCACACACACAATCTTATATATTCCTTACTTGTCACATGATCCAGTATTGCAATCAAGTATATTTCCACAAAACTAGAGTGGATATAACTTCGTCTTATATTAATGAAAATTGTTTTAAAAGTGTGTGTGGGGGGGGAGGTGTTCATATTAGTATTATTACCGTTAATATTATTATTATCATCATTACTTTTACAACCTAAGGTACAACCCTACTTGAAAAAGGGGGATACTATAAACCAAAGAGCTCCAACTGGGGAAATTATCCCAGTGAGGAAAGGAAACATGGTGATAAATAAATTACAAGAGAAGCAATTAACAATTAAAATACAATATTTTAAGAACAGTAACAGCATTAAATTAGATCTTTCAAATATATACTATAAAAACTTAAAAAAAAATAACAGGAAGAAAATTAAGATAGAATAGTGTATCCGAGTGTACCTAAAGATCGTGGAACAGAAGCTATGCCACTAAACAAGACTAAAGAACAATTGTTTGATTTTGGAGTGTCCTTCACCCCTAAGAGCTGTTTACCATAGCTAAAATGTCTCTTTTACCCTTATCAAGAGGAAAGTAACCAATGAACAGTTACAGTTTGGTAGTTGACCCCTTAAGCAAAGAAGAATTATTTTGAAATCTCAGTCTTGTCAGATGCATGAGGAGGAGAATATGAAAAGAATTTGACATTCCTCTCTACCTCTTCTCATCTTCCCCTAGTGAA
>NC_090741.1:112226624-112228909 GCF_036898095.1 Palaemon carinicauda
CAAGGTTTGGGTGGATGGATGGAGTGAAGAAAGCTCTGGGTGATAAGAGGATAGATGTGAGAGAGGCAAGAGAGCGTCCTAGAAATAGGAATGAATGGCGAGCGATTGTGATGCAGATCCGGTAGGCCCTGCTGCTTCCTCCGATGCCTTAGATGACCGCGGAGGTAGCAGCAGTAGGGGATTCAGCATTATGAAGCTTCATCTGTGGTGGATAATGTGGGAAGGTGGGCTATGGCACCCTAGCAGTACCAGCTGAACTCGGTTGAGTCCCTTGTTAAGCTGGAAGAACGTAGAGAGTAGAGGTCCCCCTTTTTGTTTTGTTTCATTTGTTGATGTCGGCTACTCCCCAAAAATTGGGGGAAGTGCCTTGGTATATGTATGTATGTATGTATATATATATATATATATATATATATATATATATATATATATATATATATATATATATATATATATATATATATATATATATATATATATATATATATATATAGTATATGTATAGAAGAATTGTCATTGACTTTTATCTTTCTTCGTGGCGGAGTGGTAAGGTCACTGGCATACAGATATCCTGGCGAGGGTTCAAATCCCCGCTGGTCCGATATCATAGTCTTTGGGCGGTTTTGCCTTGGGCTGTGATCCCGAGGTCGTTAAGAGAATCCAGACTTTAATGTATTAATATATATGGCTTATTTGAAATATGAAAGAAATACGTTTAAATGTGCAAAAAATTTATCATTAATCGAATGCCAAGTCCCAAACCTACCAATTAGCTACGATGGTGAAGATGGGTTGATTTCAATTCTAAGTACAGAAAACCTGAATTTGACAGGTATATGTATAGAAGAATTGTCATTGACTTCTATCTTTCTTCGTGGTGGAGTGGTAAGGTCACTGGCATACAGATATCCTGGCGAGGGTTCAAATCCCCGCTGGTCCGATATCATAGTCTTTGGGCGGTTCCGCCTTGGGCTCTGATCCCGAGGTCGTTAAGAGAATCCAGACTTTAATGTATTAATATATATGGCTTATTTGAAATATGAAAGAAACACGTTTAAATGTGCAAAAAATTTATCATTAATCGAATGCCAAGTCCCGAACCTACCAATTAGCTACGATGGTGAAGATGGGTTGATTTCAATTCTAAGTACAGAAAACCTGAATTTGACAGGTATATGTATAGAAGAATTGTCATTGACTTTTATCTTTCTTCGTGGCGGAGTGGTAAGGTCACTAGCATACAGATATCCTGGTGAGGGTTCAAATCCCCGCTGGTCCGATATCATAGTCTTTGGACGGTTCCGCCTTGGGCTCTGATCCCGAGGTCGTTAAGAGAATCCAGACTTTAATGTATTAATATATATGGCTTATTTGAAATATGAAAGAAACACGTTTAAATGTGCAAAAAATTTATCATTAATCGAATGCCAAGTCCCAAACCTACCAATTAGCTACGATGGTGAAGATGGGTTGATTTCAATTCTAAGTACAGAAAACCTGAATTTGACAGGTATATGTATAGAAGAATTGTCATTGACTTTTATCTTTCTTCGTGGCGGAGTGGTAAGGTCACTGGCATACAGATATCCTGGCGAGGGTTCAAATCCCCGCTGGTCCGATATCATAGTCTTTGGACGGTTCCGCCTTGGGCTGTGATCCCGAGGTCGTTAAGAGAATCCAGACTTTAATGTATTAATATATATGGCTTATTTGAAATATGAAAGAAACACGTTTAAATGTGCAAAAAATTTATCATTAATCGAATGCCAAGTCCCAAACCTACCAATTAGCTACGATGGTGAAGATGGGTTGATTTCAATTCTAAGTACAGAAAACCTGAATTTGACAGGTATATGTATAGAAGAATTGTCATTGACTTTTATCTTTCTTCGTGGCGGAGTGGTAAGGTCACTGGCATACAGATATCCTGGCGAGGGTTCAAATCCCCGCTGGTCCGATATCATAGTCTTTGGGCGGTTCCGCCTTGGGCTCTGATCCCGAGGTCGTTAAGAGAATCCAGACTTTAATGTATTAATATTTGAAATATGAAAGAGACACGTTTTAAAATGTGCAAAAAAAAAATTATCATATATATATATATATATATATATATATATATATATATATATATATATATATATATATATATATATATATATATAGATAGATAGATAGATAGATAGAATACGAAATACGAATACGAAAATTTAGTGACTGCCCTCTTTTTACTAAAATCATTTGCAGATGGTGATCACTACAATTATATTTTCTCTTCATTTGAGTAG
>NC_090741.1:112236909-112239409 GCF_036898095.1 Palaemon carinicauda
TCACAATAGAGTTCCTCTTAAATATGTAAATTAGATTAAGTCTTTTCATGAGAATAGTAAATGCAAAATTAATGGCATTGGAGACATATTAAATTAATTTCCAGTGAACATTGGCATACTCCATGGGAATGTGTTTTCGATTATGGTTGTTTATCCTCCTCATGAATGTTGTAATGCATAGAACAGTTGGGGATGGCGGAGAATGAATGACCTGTATTGGTAACAAGAAATTACCTGACCTACAGTACCAATCTGTATATCAATACGCACAACTGTTTATTGGATGGGGTTATTAGCGATGGTATCTCAACGAGTGGCTGGTGTCCTGTAAAACCTACTACCTACTTCCGGTCTTTAGCGAAAGCAGATGACTTACCTTTCTATAAGCAGTTTATGAATGTTGTAAACTTTCCTTAAAATCAAAGAATTATTTTCACCTAAACAATAAAGATGAACCATGTGATAACCAGCAAATTGCAGATTTCCATCATGTTTCAGAATTCCAGCAGGAACTTTAAAAGGTAAAAATATGTTTCATGTATTCGAATAATTTTTCTAGGATAAAGACAAAAAAATAATTCGGATTCCTTTGGTGCAAGCAAAATTTGCAAGAATAAAAACGAACATTTCTATTAAATTCATAATATTTTTTGTAAATCTGGAATCCTTGATTAAACTCTCAAGTTACGGCAAAATATTTCAAAGTATATTATTTTTTTTTTTACGGCAAAATCTCGTATATTCTCATTAGACGAGAGATATATGAAGAAAGACTGAACAATCCTATTCAATGAACAGATGTGTGCATTAATTGAGTGATTGGGTGACTAGTTGTAATCAAACTTATCGACTTCAAAGGCTTTTTCTATAACTGTTGCTCCTCCTGGAACTAAAACATTGCTTCGCGATTATATAAAGACCACCAACTTGTATATGGATGTTTGATATATACCATATATTCAAAGGCATAACTGCATTAGAAACTTTAAATTCTTTCGGATATTTTCCTTTTTGGAAGCTTAACAAAAGCTCCCAGATTGAAATGATAGAATGCAATATGTTCAAAAACAATATTTAAAATGAATCTTTTGAACATGTATAAATTTTTATCAACCGAACTTGCAGATCCTCATTGAATTTTACTCCTCTCTTCCATAATATAAACAAATGCTCGATATAATCGACCCTTGACTTTTTACAGCACGACCCCTGCTGAAATAAACACATCCCAACAGTAATCTGTTGTGCAAAGTTTGGAAGTCAACGTTATTGAAGAGCATTTTTGTCAACCCTTAACAAGACGGGATATTTTTTACATAAACAATCCTAATCAAATTTAGAGAGAGAGAGAGAGAGAGAGAGAGAGAGAGAGAGAGAGAGAGAGAGAGAGAGAGAGAGAGAGAGAGAGAGAGAGAGAGAGCTGACAATTCCAATTGTTTGTCTATCAATTCAAACAATCGTCTAACATTCGAGCATTTTTCAAAAAGATATTTTGCAAAACTTGACATTGCCGAGCCGTTTTTGACCGAACTGAAACGAGAATGAAAGAAACATTGAGTGATAATTTACGTGACTATTGTTGTTCCTGTAAGGTCCAGATTATTAGCTAATGAGTGACTGTGTCATTTGTTTTACTGGATGACAGCGGAGAGTGTGTCCCTTTAGTAATTTTTTTTTTTTTTTTTTTTTTTTTAGAGAATAGTTTTTACGCTTAACATAAATTTCGGTGTTACTGCATGGACATAAGTCATGGTATGTCAATATAATAATCTTCAATACATTTAGTAGATTTAAGAACAAAGCCCTCAGAAGCATATTAGAAGTTAAATGGCAGGACATGATTACAAATGAAACTATATGAGAGATTACTCGATTGCCATATGTGCATGAGATCACGATGAGGGGTAGATGGAGATGATTTGGGCATGCTCTTCTCACTCTCCAAGATTAGTTCGACAAACGTTCAGCTGAGCTCCACAGGGCACTAGAAGAGTTGGAAGACCCGGGCCTACATGACTGAGGACTATAAGCGTGAAGTAGGAGATGATGAATGGAGAAGTATTGAATTAAAAGCTCAAGATACAGATTACTGGTGAAATCTAACCGAGGCCCTTTGCGTCAATAGGCGTAGGAGGAGATGATGATGATGTGTGTGCGTGTATGTGTCTATATTCCTATTTGTGTGTATATATATATATATATATATATATATATATATATATATTATATATATATATATATATATATATATATATATATATATATATGTGTGTGTGTATGTATGTATTTAAACTGATAACTAGATAAGTAGAACTTTTTCCGTATCACTCACTAAATAGGCAACATTCAAATGCAAAATAATTTCCTTCGCAGTCACAAACAGTGATAGGAATTCAGATATAGCTTTATTTTCATTTTTTATTTTTAACCAATTCAGGAATAAAATGACTTACTCTTAGACATTGAAACCTTATATGAAAATATATCATAATCCCATAAA
>NC_090741.1:112246909-112249409 GCF_036898095.1 Palaemon carinicauda
TTCGGAAACGGTAAATTCAATTGGAAGTTTCTCGGTTGCTGACGTCACAATGCCAATCCTCGGTGTGGATTTCCTCTCTCATTTCCACCTTCTGGTCGATGTCGCCCACCGACGATTGGTGAACGCAGACTCGTACTTGTCGACACGTCTTCAACCCGCCCCCTCTAACCTCGCTCTCCACATCAGCACACCCACGGATGCCTATGCCCACCTCCTCACGTCGTACCCGGAAGTTTTCCGTCCAGAACTTCGCCAAACGCCCACGGTTCCTGCCAAGCACGGTATTTATCACCATATCAAGACGACGGGACCCCCAGTCTTCGCAAAATTCAGACGTCTGGCACCAGAACGATTGGCAGCAGCCAAACAGACATTCGCCGAAATGGAGAAAATGGGCCTTTGCCAAAAGGCCTCCAGCCCATGGTCGTCACCCTTACACATCGTTCTGAAGAAAGACGGCTCCCTCCGTCCGTGCGGGGATTACAGGCGCCTGAACATGCAAACAGAACCGGATCACTACCCCCCTCCCAAACATTGCCGATGTGAGCTCCTACCTCCACAAAGCGAAGGTTTTCTCAACGCTCGACCTCCTGAAGGGGTATTATCAGGTGCCTATGAACCCAGAAGACATCCCCAAGACCGCCATCACCACTCCGTTTGGTACATACACCTTCAATTACTCCTGTTTTGGCCATCGTAATGCTGGGGCAACGTTTCAACGTCTCATGGAGGGCATCTTAGGGGACCTCCCTTTCTGTGTATGTTATGTGGACGACATACTTGTGTTCTCCTCCTCAATAGAGGAACAACTCCGTCACCTTGTAGTCCGGTACGACAAGTGTACCTTTGGCGCCAACGAAGTGTCGTTCTTAGGGCACCGTATCACTCCTGAAGGAGTCCATCCCCTCCCTGAGAAGGTAGCAGCCGTTCAGAATTTCTCCGCGTCCTCGACTGTCAAAGCTCTGCAGGAATTCTTGGGTATGATCAACTATTATCACCGTTTTCTGCCAGCCATTGCCGTCTCTCTTGCTCCCCTCTACGCCTCCCTCAAGGGCAAGCCAAAGGACCTGAAGTGGGGTCCCCTTCAAGAAGCAGCCTTCTGCATTGCAAAGAAGGCCCTATCAACTGCTGCGGCTCTCACTTTTCCTATCCCACACGCCCCTCTCCTTCTCTCCACCGATGCCAGCAACGTCGCTATTGGTGCTGTACTCGAGCAGGTGGTCAAAGGCTCGCCCCGCCCATTGGCCTTATTCAGCAGAAAACTGTCCAAGGCAGAATCGGGTTATTCTACCTTCGATCGAGAATTGCTGGCGGTGCACTTGGCTGTCCGTCACTTTCGCCATTTTTTAGAAGGTACGTCCTTCGTCATTCGCACAGACCACATGCCTCTGGTGCACGCCTTCACTCGACAGTCTGACGCCTGGTCCACCTGTCAACGCCGACATCTCTCCGCAGTGGCTGAATACAATTGCACCCTCCAATACGTCCCTGGGAAAATGAATTCCGTTGCCGATGCCCTGTCAAGAAACACGTTGGCTGCCGTTCAACTGGGATTGGATTATAACGCCCTGGCTGAAGCCCAACGACAGGATCTAGAGTATCAAGCTTGTAGGACATCCTGCACGTCCCTCCGTTGGGAAGATTTTCCCCTCGAAGACTCCAACACCACCCTCCTCTGTGACGTCAGTACTGGTAGACCGGGACCTTGGATTCCTGCTCCCATGCGCCGACAGGTATTTGATTTCATTCACGGCCTCTCACATCCCTCGTGCCGTTCTACTGCACAGCTGCTGAAGGCAAAGTTCATTTGGCACGGCATTTCTAAGGATGTTAAGGATTGGGTCCGCGCCTGTACTTCTTGCCAAACTTCCAAAGTACATCGACACACGGATTCAGGAGTGGGCACCTTTCCTTAACCTCAGCGTCGTTTCGCACACATTCACGTCGACGTTGTAGGCCCCCTACCCACATCTCAAGGACATCGTTACCTGTTTACCGTCATCGACCGCTCCACTCGTTGGCCTGAAGCCATTCCCATGGAAACTGCAACGTCCGCCTCATGTATTTCTGCCTTACTCTCAGGATGGATTGCAAGATTTGGTTTCCCTGAGCATATTACTTCTGACAGGGGAACCACTTTCACCTCTCAATTGTGGACGTCATTAGCGAATCTCCTGGGCATCACCCTACATCAAACAACGGCCTACAACCCCGCTGCCAATGGAATGGTTGAACGTTTTCATCGCACCCTCAAAGCAGCTTTGATGTCCCGCTGCAAGGATTGCAACTGGTTTACTCAGCTTCCCTGGGTCCTCCTGGGACTAAGGACCACTCCTAAAGACGCCCTCGACGTCTCGGCAGCTGAAATGGTGTATGGCGACCCGTTGGTCGTCCCTACCGAATTTTTTCCTTCTAAAACATCCTCCGACGATCTCCAGCGCATATATCACTTTGTGGGAAAATTTACTCCGTGCCGCCAGACTTACAAGCCCCCAGCGAA
>NC_090741.1:112259409-112274409 GCF_036898095.1 Palaemon carinicauda
ATCAGGTTAGCTAAGGAAAATAAAAAACAAGAATTAGAACTAGAAGCTAGACAACCAATGAAATTTGATTTGACTAGATGCATCAAGTGAGTTCCTAAGTTCGATGAGACTGAAGTTGACGTGTTTTTTAAGAATTTTGAAGACTTGGCTTCTTACATGAAATGGCCTCTTGAACAGTGGGTGTGGCTTATTAAGCCTAAGTTGGTCGGGAAGGTTGCCACTGTTGTTGGTAGTCTGGTAGGCGAATCGAGCTATATGGTAATCAAAAAAGCTGTTATAGATGCATATGCTGTAACTAGCGAAGGTTATCGTCAAAAGGTCCGTAATTATGTTAAGCCCCATATTAAGACTTGGACTGAATTTGCTGCAGAAAAAATAAGGTTGTTTAAGAAGTGGCTTGGCTCAGAAGATGTAGTTACTTATGAGGAATTAATTAATCTCATTGTAACTGAGGAATTTAAGAGACGTCTCCCTCAAAATATCATGTTGTATATAGCTGATAAGGAAGAGAAGGATCTAAAAAAAGCAGCTGTTTTGGCTGATAACTATTCATTAATACATAAAGGCAGTCTGGGTAATGTAAAACAACATAGAGCAGAACCGCTGGGTGATAAAGATGGGAAGACTGATAGGGGTTTGTTTTGCAATTATTGTAAGAAGGAAGGCCACATGACTAGTAATTTTCCAAATCCTACATGTAAGAGGGGAAAAGTAACTGAAAACAGAGCTCCAGTTAAGGTGTTCCCAGGACACAAATCAGACGCCGGTAAAGAGTCTGCAATGCATTGCGTATCACAGGATAAGAATTTGTTTGAAAGTTTCATTTGTAACGGTACAATATCATTGCACAGTAGTGATAAACCCATTAAAGTAAGAATGTTAAAGGATACAGGTTCAAGCCAAAGCATTTTAATTAAAAGTGTTGTTCCAAATCTCACATTGCTTGATGAAAATGTCATAGTCAGGGATTTAACTGACGCTAAACTATTGCGCTTACAGAAGTGTTTATGGATTGTCCATATGTAACTAGTAAAGTGAAAATGGCTGTTAAAGAAGGGAATTTCCCCTTGCCAAATGTACAAGTGTTACTTGGTAACGATCTTGCTGGAGAACTGTTGTTACCCAATCTGATAATGTATGAAACTCCTGGAATAATAGATGAAATTGAGAATGAAAGAGATCGTGAGTGCAAAAAAGAGGAAAATGAAAAGGAGTCAAAAGTGGAGGGTTGTGTTAATGTGACGACCCGCAGTATGGTTAACAATGATCGAGTGAAAGTAAGTGTACCCAACCTCGCAGATAAAGTGCAAATGAACAAGAAGAGCCTTGTAAAGTTACAGAGAGAAGATCCAACTTTAAAGGGTGTTTATAAGCAAGCATTGGAGAAAGGAATGGAAAAGTTACCGGGATATTACTTTAAGGATAACTTACTTTTCAGGTTATATAGACCTCCTAGGCTGGGTAATGAGGAAACATGGAGTGACAGAGAACAGTTAGTAGTCCCTCGTGATTTACGGAAAGATTTATTGGAGCTTGCTCATAATGTTTATTCATATTTTGGAATTACTAAAACTTACAACTGCTTAGCTTATGATTTTTTCTGGCCTAAAATGAAGGCGGATGTTGTAAATTTCATTAAACATTGTCATATTTGTCAAATTGCCGGTAAGCCTAATGAGGTTATACCAAAGGCACCTTTGAATCCTATTATTGTACCTCATGAGCCATTCCATCGAATTATCATAGATTGTGTAGGTCCATTGCCTAAAACAAAGAAAGGCAATCAATATCTTGTGACTATAATGTGCCCTACCTCATGATTTCCTGTTGCACTTCCAGTCAGGAATATTTCCTCTAAAAATTTTCTTAACCACTTACTCAAAGTATTTACAACTTACGGGTTTCCTAAGTAAATCCAGTGTGATAGTGGCACTAATTTTACTAGTGATGTTTTTTCAGAAAACTATGAATGAGTTGTGTATAAAACAGTGTCTCTCATCTCTGTATCACCCAGAATCTCAGGGAGCATTAGAACAGCATCATCAGACTTTAAAGTCGTTGCTTAGGAAATTTTGTATTGAATCTGAATCTGATTGGGATGAAGGCATAAACTATTTACTATTTGTAATTAGGAAAGTACCTTCTGAGTCTCTAGGTGTATCACCTTTTGAAATGCTATATGGTCGTAAAGTACGTGGTCCTTTATAAGTAGTTAAAGATAAGTTACCTGACAAGTATAACGTAGAGGCTAAAACAGTGAGTCAGTACCTATAGAAACTAAAGGGAAATATTAATAAGATTCATAAATATGCTCTAAACAACTTGTGTAAAGATCAAGAAGAGATGAAAATTAGGTATGATAAAAACAATAAAGTCAGGAAGTTTCATGTGGGAGATTTAGTCTTGGCCTTCTATCCCATTACTGGTTCTCCTTTTAAAAGTAAGTTTTCTGGCCCTTATGTTATACAGAAACGTTCAAATAATCAAAATTATATCATAAAAACTCCAGATAGAAATAAAAGCACTCAGCTTAAAAGAAATTAAATTTTAGTATATTATTAACGTCTTTCATATGCTAAGACATAAGATATGTAAATTGGTTGATTTATATTAATTACTTTTCCCTTATGTAATTACCCTTGACCCACTTTTAAATAGACCCTTTTACCTGTTACCCGTTGTTATCGGGAAAAAATGTTTACTTCGGTACTGACTTGGTTAGCCGAAGCAGTCTGGCAACGAATTGTCTCCGACTCGGAAGCCACACTCTCGTAGGAGATTTTAATCTTGTGCTTTTATCACTAAGACTTGGATGGATAAGATTTTCTCCTACTTTTAAAAGCCCTATGTACCAGCCATGATCGTGGTGTAGATTGATCCTTGGGAGTGACCTACCATGTTGAACAAGTGCCGTGATTTTGATGAAGTTCTACAACGCTCGTCCTCGTCGTGTCAAGAGGCTTGATCAAGAGCCAGAACATAACCTCTTAATATTGCCATTTGCCGCTCTGGAATTAATTACAGATGAGGGTCAACTAGAGAGTGGGTCTTAAGTCAAGCCCTTTGTAAATTCCAGCTTAGGAAAGTTATTTCTTAAGTAAGGCCTGGCATGTCTTTAATATATATGTGATCATCTATGAGCCAAATTTAAGTGTCTTGTGTCTTGGCATATATCCAGGTTAATGTTAGCATTTTTTTATCCTTTAGGGAGTGTCCAGTTAACATTATTCTATTTTTCTAGGTTAGCCAATAGCCATTTTGTCAAATTGATTAAATGTGTAATTTACCGGTAAGCCAGGAATGATAGGCCATTGTCATAAACCTTTAGTTCTGCTTGGTAATTTTAATTGATGACCTATCGAAATTTACAGGTGATTACCGAACTGAATGGAGACATATGTGTTATACCCACTACTTCGCATCTAGCTGTAATTACTTCAGGACCTCGGGCAGTTATTGAGAGCCTCTAATAGTTTATTAAGTTGCTTATGTTTACTTAAGGGAAGTTCTCTATTTGTTAGTATATTGTTAATATACAAATTAATTATGTTATGTGTTTCCTTGGTGCCTATAGTTTTTACAAGTGTTTTTGGTGTCTCCTTGAAAAAATTTAGTTCATGGCGACCGTGACAGGATAGTTGCATGTTAGGTAATTAAGAGGCTCTAAAAATTAGGTTGCACTAGTTTAGCTCTAGCTCACTCCCACGGGTTTTCTATTAACGATCTTTGTTATTGGTGATTTTTTGTCAAGTAATATATAATGTCAAATTCAAAATTGCTCATTACTCAGAGAAAGGTTATTCGTAAGAAAGTAACTGATGCCTTCAATAAATTGGGGTCCTATGCAAATTTTACTGCATCCCGGAAAATATCGGAAAAGTGTCTCCTGCTAAGTTACCAGAAGGGTTTGTTAGACTTGAATTCTAAAATTCAAAATTTAAAGTTCGAGGATAGCGCAGTTACAGAACTCTAATTAGAAGAGGAATGTTTGGGTTGTATTGATTATTTAGAGAAGATAGAGAGATGTTTGCCTTTACTTGACATTTCTCCTTCCCGTAGTGTCACGGACACTGCTCTTAGTTTACTAAAGCAGCCAACAGCGCCCCTCCCAAAATTTAGTGGCAAGGAAAATGAGGATCTCTTACAGTTTTTTGTAGAATTTGAGGCTACTACTGGTGTTTATAAATATCCCGATAGGGATTTGTTACTTTTGCTTAAACAGCAAGTTGAAGGTCGGGCTAAGGTTTTGCTGAATTCTCTTGAAGCAGATAAACAGAGTTACCAAGATGCTGAATCGCTCTTGATTAAAGCTTTTGCTTCGGAAGAAGTTAGGAAGTCTTCCACCGTTAAGAAACTAACAGAGTTGAAACTAGATCCAGGTGATGACCCATTTAATCATGTTTCTAGGTTAAGGAATCTATGTGAGTCTACTAAGGTTTTACAAATGTCCTCTGATGAGTTTTTTACTTATTTTGCTTGGCTAGGTTTGAATAATGAATTTAGGAAAGATTTAGTGCAAATTACTAATAAGACTTCTCCTTCAATTACGGAAATTTTGGATAACTTTTTTGTAGCTTGCGAGAGGTATGAAAACTCGAGAAAAGTGTCAAATGTTACGCCTTCAAAGCATTCCTTATCATGCAACGGTAGTGCTGAAAATGCTGATAGTTTTGCTAGTTTGGCAGTTAAAGTGCATTCTCCTAAGAATAAAGTCCTACCTAGTTGTTCGTTATGTTCTAAGGTTCATGGTAAGGATTTCAATCATTTACTATATAAATGTACTAAATTTCCTACGCCACAGTCAAAAGTAGATAAATTGAAGTATTTTAAAGGCTGTTTGAAATGTGCTAGTTTTTTGCATCCCACTGCTAAATGTAATTTTAGGTTTAAACAAAAATGTTTTAAATGTTTTGGCTGGAATTTTTCTTTTCTGTGTAACAAAGATAATTCATCTGATTGTAAGAAAAGTGAAGAAGCTATAGCAAGCACAGAAACAAATAATGGGGTGACAGTGTTCTCAAATTTCGTTAGTGACTCTGTTCTTCCTACTTTCACTTTTTGCATTGTTGGACAAGAGCGCTTGTATAGGGGTATAAAAGACAGTGGGTCTCAAAGTACTTTTGTTTCACAGAAATTAGCTGATACTTATGACTTTGAAACTATCAGAAATAATGTTAATCTTACAATTCATGGTTTCAATGGTGTTAAAACTTATCGGAGCAAGGTAGTTCAGGTGCCTATTATACTAAGAAATGGTCGTTATAAGATTCCAGCCATGGTTATTCCTGAAATAAGGATTAAGTTGAATTTGCCGATGCTCGGCACGGCAGTGAAGGGTTTTTTAGATAAAGGGTTTTCATTTGCTGATGTGGGTCTTCATTCAAATATCCGGGAAGTAAAGGATATTGAATTTCTGCTTGGTTCTGATGCTGCTTATTGTATTCCAAGTAAAGACGTCCTGTTTGGAAAGGGTACTCTGTCAGTATATGTAGATTCCCCAATGGGCGTTACGTTGGTATGCAATGTTCAAAGATTGATCGATAATATAGATTTTTTGCCATGTCATTCGATGTCTGTCAGTGCTAGTATTCCTAGTCCACCTAGTGTGGAGTCTCTTGTAAGTGTCCACACTCACTCGTTATTTGTTGCAGATTTTATCATACCTACTTTGGATGATGAGGTTCATGACCTTCACTATGATACTTTGAAAGTTAGTAGTAATTTTTCGGTTTTGAATGACAAGGGAAAGCTTATGGAGTGTAAACTACAAAAGGCAACAAATGAAATATTGGAGCTTGAATGCCCTAAATTCATTAATTATGACCAAACTATTTATGAGGAAGAGACTGTAGAACTGAATTAGCAGTTAGTTGATTATACTTTTAATAATACATCTAAAGAAGTCGATGGTAGGATTCGAGTTCCCTTACTTTCGAATGGTGAGGTATCACACTTGCTTTCGAAAAATGAACATTTAGCAGAGGTAATTTTGAAGGCCAATTTTAGGAAGCTTAAAAATAATGGGGGTTATTTACATTTAATGGATCAGACTATTAAGGATCAAAGAGCAGCTGGTATAATAAAACCTATTCATGATTTTGAACAATATAAAGCCCTGCACCCAGATTATGCTTTTCTTCCTCACATGGGAATTTTTAAGCCTGAGAGGGAGACTATTAAGTGTCGTGTAGTCTTTTTATCCAATTTGAGAGAGAATGAGAAAAATAAGAAACTAAGCCTCTCTCTCAACCAGTGTATACATCCAGGTCCCACATTGAACCAAAAGCTATCCTCTGCTTTTCTTCATTTAAGGTTCGGTCAGAAATTGCTTACGTATGACTTGAAAAAAGCATTCAATATGCTTTCATTAAGTGAATCTGATCAGTCAAAACTGCTGTTCCTTTGGTATAAAAATGTGAAAGCTGGGGACTTTTCTGTTGTTGCTTATCGCAATGCGAGGCTGAGTTTTGGGTTGCGTTGTAGCCCGTTTTTGTTAATGCTTTCTTTATATTATATTTTAGTTTTTAAGGAAGAAAAGGATAAAGATTTGTCAGAATAAAAACATTTAATGTATACCTTGCTGTATATGGATAATGGTGCAATTACCATGGAAACTGGAGAGTCTTTAGAATGGGCTTATAATGAGCTGCCTCGCATTTTTGCTCCGTACAAATTCGAGGTTCAGCAGATTAGCACTAATGATAATTCCTTGCAAATTAAGATAGATGAAGACATGAAAACTCAGACCCCTGAAACTACAAAGTTGTTTGGTCTTGCATGGGACAGAGTAAGAGATGAAATATTTACAAAGCCTATTTGCCTTGATGGCAAGGCCACCACTAAACGTGCTGTTTTAGGAACAATTGCTTCTCAATTTGACATATATGGCTTTAACATGCCTGTTTTAAACAGAAGCCGTTTGTTTATACACAGGCTTCAGTGCAATAAAAACCTTGGTTGGGATGCATTGTTGCCATTGGAGCTTCAACGTGAATGGGGAAATATATGTAAACAAGCTAATGCTTCTCCTCCCATTAATATAGGTAGATATGTTGGACCAAGGAATGGTACTTATAAGCTTATGGCTTATACTGATGCTAGTCACGACTTATATGGTACAGTAATTTTTTTGCAGCACGTTGAATCTGGTAAGGTGAGTTTTGTTCAAGCTAAGAACCGTATGATTAACACTCAGCTGAAGAATAAGTCAATTCCTTCATTAGAGTTAAATGCCATTGTTTTGGGTGTCGAAACTCTCGAGGAACTGCAAAGAGATATCTCTGGACCTCCTTGCCTGAAACCTGTTAACATAGTAGAAATGGTTCTCTATGCTGATTCTCTTTGTGCCCTACACTGGCTTAATTCTTCCTCCCAGAAACTGGATAAAATGCAAAGGTGGTCAACTTTCGTAATGAATAGAATTGGTAATATTCAAAAGTTGTGTCAACGATTTCCAATAAGATTCTGTTTCATTTCAGGAAAAGAGAATCCGGCCGACTGTGTTACTAGATGCCTCTCACATACGCAGTTGTATAAAACTAATTTTCTCGTCGGTCCAGGCAAGAAGTTGGATGACCTCCCTGGTGGGGAACAGGACATGACTTTTATTATTCCAAATCCCATGACAGTCACAGACTCTGGGTACCTCTCCAAATTGAATGCACCTTTAGGGGTAGAACTTTCTCAAACTACTTTTTCTTCTTTAACATGTTCTCCTGAATATGTTATTGATCCCTGCAATTATTCCAGCTTTCGTAAGTTGATTCTGATTTATCGAAGAATACTAGTAGGTATAAGAAACTGGAAGTCAAAGGCAGGTATATGTTCTCAAACCTCATCTGATACCAACCCTAATCTCTTTGCAGAAGCTAGTAAGAGAGTTGTTATAACAGAGCAAAGGAAGTGGTTTCCAGAGATCTTTGCTTACTTTCAGAATAATAATAGTTTTAATCTGAAGACCATTCCTAATCTCATTACTCAGCTTAATATATTCATGGATGAAAATGGTATTCTTAGGGTTAAAAGCAAATTTAAGAAATAGTTTAGCAATAATGGTTTTCCTATTTTACTGCCGAGAGACAGTGTTTTGACGAAGCTAATTATTTTGGATGTTCATTTCAATCTGTTTCATGCAGGATGTTATTCAGTTCTAGCTGAAATACGACGACAATTTCATATCCCTAGGCATTTTTCGACCATCAAAAAAGCATTAACCCTGGATAGGTACGGTGGGTCGTTTGCGACCCCGAGCGTCAAAAAAAAACAGGTTTTTCTCACGTGACTCACCCCTGTGACTGAATTTGTGGGTGATCGACCTGCAGGAGGTGTCTCCCCTACACGCTCTAGTAGTGTCCAGATGTGCATTGCTGTAGCTGTACTCCTTCCCCGATTTCTGAGACGCGTCGGGGTCGTTCGCGTCCGAGTTTACCCTTCTGAGGTAGTTTGCATAATTATGAAAGTTATTACGTATTATGAAATTGTCGTAGAATGGTGCAACTTGTATAGGTTATCAGTTGTGGAAAGTCTTGGTGGATTGTTTGGCTACCATGTGCATGTTTTTTTTTTTAGTTAAAATGTCGTTCATCACCACGAGGACCATTTTACCGCGAGTGCCCCTTTTTCATTTTTTTTCATTTTTTTGCCAAGTCATTTTTCCGTAAGATATTGCCAAATAGTGTCGTAAAACTTTTGCTTGTTTAGTGTTGGAAAGTGTGTCTAGATGATCTGGCTACCCATGCATGACTTTGTTTTTGTCAGATACGACGTAGTTATTGGTATATTGGGTATTTAACTGCGGTTACCAATTTCTGTTTTTTTTTCAATATTTGTAAAAATTACTACGTAGTAAGGAATTGCCGTATATTATTCATTTTTTTTTTTCATGTTTATGTGTTAGAAAGTGTGCCTTGATGGTTGGGCTAACACGTGCATGTCTTTTTTTTTATCTGAGATGTCGTATATTAGAATGTCGGGCATTTTACCGCGAGTGTCCCTTTTTAATTTTTTTAAATTTTTTTGCCAAGTCATTTTTCCGTAAGATATTGCGAAATAGTGTCGTAAAACTTTTGCTTTTTTAATGTTGGAAAGTGTGTCTAGATGATCTGGCTACCCATGCGTGATTTTGTTTTTGTCAGATACGACGTAGTTATTGGTATATTGGGTATTTAACTGCGGTTGCCAATTTCTGTTTTTTTTCAATATTTGTAAAAATTTACTACGTAGTAAGGAATTGCCGTATATTATTGATTTTTTTTTCATGTTTATGTGTTAGAAAGTGTGCCTTGATGGTTGGGCTAACACGTGCATGTCTTTTTTTTTTATCTGAGATGCCGTATATTAGAATGTTGGGCATTTTTCCGCGAGTGCCCCTTTTTATTTGTTTTGCATTTTTTTGCTTAGTCATGTTACCGTAAGGAATTGGCAAGTAGTGTCGCAAAACTTATATTTTTATAGAGTTGGAAAGTGTTTCTAGATGATCTGGCTACCCATGCCTATTTTTTTTTTAGCCAGATATGGCGTATATATAAGTATGTGTTCGATTTTCCTGTGATTGCCATTTTTTCGTTTTTTCCCATTTCTTTCAAAATTACTACGTACTAAGGAACTATCACAGAGTAATATTTCATTTATATGTTTATTTGTCGGAAAATATGCCTTGATGGTTTGCCTAGCACGTGGCTGAAATTTTTTTTTTCTGAAATGCCGTATATTAGAATGGCCATTTTTCCACGAGTGCCCCTTTTTATTTGTTTTGCATTTTTTTGCTTAGTCATGTTACCGTAAGGAATTGGCAAGTAGTGTCGCAAAACTTATATTTTTATAGTGTTGGAAAGTGTTTCTAGATGATCTGGCTACCCATGCCTATCTTTTTTTTAGCCAGATATGGCGTATATATAGGTATGTGTTCGATTTTCCGGTGATTGCCATTTTTTCGTTTTTTCCCAATTCTTTCAAAATTACTACGTACTAAGGAACTATCACAGAGTAATGATTCCTCTAGATGTTTATTTGTCGGAAAATTTTGTTTGCTTTTTTTTTGATTGAATATCATCAAATTTGTTTAGCTAAAATATTGTTTTACATTTTTTTTTTCGATTTTATTTCCCTTCAAAAAAAATTTTTTGGGTCAGAATTTTAATTTTATAGTCGTAAAATAATCGACAATTATCCAGCAACCCACCATACAATTTTTATGCATATCCAATAATAATTAGATTAGTAAATAACACCTTGAAATTGACATACCCTTCCTACATTTCAAGTGGCAGATTAGGGAGTCTGAGTCAGTGTGGTTGGCGGCCATTTTGTGGACATATCCGAAGCGTAAGCTGCCCTATCTATATATATTCTTGTTCCCTATAGAATTTGTGATATTTTGGTATATTTTTACCTGCATAAATATCATATTATATATTAAATATATGTATTTTTTTACGAAATTTCCAAGTACTCAAAAAATTACCTTTAGATATGGCCCCTGATATAAATGTAATTTACAAAATAATAAAGATTTTTTTACATATTTCTATTTTAGGATAACATATGTTTATTCCCTAAAAAAATTAGCCACTTCCTATTTCATTTGGGTACCCAAAAAAATTCATGAAATTTGGACAATTATTTTTGGCCAAAAAAAGTTACCCTTTTTTTCTCATTTCAGATCTTCACCTCCATGGGTCTGACTTCATCCAAAATACATCAAGATGTGTCCTAAACATTCAAGAATCAATTCCTAAAAGGATTTGTGTATATATGTATAAACTTTTTTTTTATGAATTTTTATGTCAGGTCTTTTTTTTTTTCTACTTAATTTTTTAAAATATTTATAATAAATAGTTTTTCTGCAGATGAGTAGTATTTATCTTTACAGTTGTTTTAAGCATTCATTGAAGTTTTTTTTGGCAAAAGAAAAAAGGAGGTTACTGCAAAAACTGATTTTTCAAGAATTTTTTTTGGCGTCGGGGTCGTTCGCGTCCGAGTATACCCTTCAAGGGGTGTCCGAGGACCGTACCTATCCAGGGTTAAAACAATGTGTGCATTGTAGGCGTTTTTGTAATACAACTTTCAAACTTAGTCAGAATTCATATAGGGAATTCAGGTCTAATTTGCCATCCAAGCCATTTGCTAATGTTTTCATTGATCATATGGGTCCTTTCCATGTTAGGAAGAGTAATGAAACTCAAAAAGTGTGGTTATTATGCATTACATGTACTTGGAGTAGGGCAGTGAATCTTAAAATTTGCAAGGATCTTGGTGTAAAAGAATTCTTGCGATCTTTCCAGCTGCATTGTTTTGATTATGGGATCCCTGAATTTATGCGTCAGTGATATGGGGACACAGCTTGTAGTTGGGGCTAATGTGATGCAGAACCTTTTAAGTGATCATGCTAGTCAGTTATATTTTGAAGAAAACAATATTCGCCCTATACAGTTTCAGCAATATTTTAAAGGATGCAGTAAGCTTGGATCTCTTGTTGAAGTTTGTGTCAAACAGGTTAAAAGATTGTTGTTTGGAAGTATAAAAAATATTGTTTTATCTTATGATTACTTTGAATTTATTGTTTGTCACACTGTTCACCTTGTTAATAGGAGACCTATAGCCTTTAAGGAATCCCTTAGAGAAGAAGATTTAGACTTTGTACCTGAACCAATTACACCTGAACAGTTAGCTAAGGGCTATGAACTGACTTCCATGAACCTCCCTCCAGAATTACAGGGTATACCAGATGAGGATCCTGACTGGCAACCTTGTGTAAATCCCCAACAGGTTAAAGATGAGTATATGAAATTATTGAAAGTCAGAAATAATCTGTTATCAAAATATCATAATGAGTTTTTGGGTACACTGATTGACCAAACTGTTGATAAAAAGGATAGATACCGACCTATTACACAGAGGGGTATTAAAATTGGGGATATTGTCCTACTGAAAGAGGTGCACATAAAACCTAACAATTATCCTATGGGTTTGGTGAAATAATTGCAATATAACAGTATCGGTCAAGTTACAGGAGCATCGATACAAAAGGGTTCTACTAGGGAAGTTGTTAAAAGACACATTAAACACTAGTTCCTTTTCTTGAAAGATCAGATGATTCGGAACTTTCGTCGACTAATGATTCAGTTAAACTTTTATCAGAGCCTCCCCATGTCAAAAGAAAGGCTGCTATAGTTAGTGAGCAGAAGACCAGGGAGATTTTGACAGAATGAAATGTTAGTGTATTGTTTATATTTTCAGATGCAATTTTATGTACTAAAAAAAAATTGCATTGCTGGTGGTGGACTAAAAGAAATTAACTTTTAGTATATTTATAACGTCTTTCATATGTTAAAGACATAAGATATGTAAATTGGTTGATTTATATTAATTACTTTTCCCTTATGTAATTACCCTTGACCCACTTTTAAATAGACCCTTTTACCTGTTACCCGTTGCTATCGGGAAAAAATTTTTACTTCGGTACTGACTTAGTTAGCCGAAGCAGTCTGGCAACGAATTGTCTCCGACTCAGAAGCCACACTCTCGTAGGAGATTTTAATCTTGTGCTTTTATCACTAGGACTTGGATGGATAAGATTTTCTCCTACTTTTAAAAGCCCTATGTACCAGCCATGATCGTGGTGTAGATTGATCCTTGGGAGTGACCTACCATGTTGAACAAGTGCCGTGATTTTGATGAAGTTCTACAACGCTCTTCCTCGTCGTGTCAAGAGGCTTGATCAAGAGCCAGAACATAACCTCTTAATATTGCCATTTGCCACTCTGGAATTAATTACAGGTGAGGGTTAACTAGAGAGTTGGTCTTAAGTCCAGTCCTTTGTAAATTCCAGCTTAGGAAAGTTATTTCTTAAGTAAGGCCTTGCATGTCTTTAATATATATGTGATCATCTATGAGCCAAATTTAAGTGTCTTGTGTCTTGGCATATATCCAGGTTAATGTTAGCAATTTTTTATCCTTTAGGGAGTGTCCAGTTAACATTATTCTATTTTTCTAGGTTAGCCAATAGCCATTTTGTCAAATTGATTAAATGTGTAATTTATCGGTAAGCCAGGAATGATAGACCATTGTCAAAAACCTTTAGTTCTGCTTGGTAATTTCAATTGATGACCTATCGAAATTTACCGGTGATTACCGAACTGAATGGAGACATATGTGTTATACCCACTACTTCGCATCTAGCTGTAATTACTTCAGGACCTCGGGCAGTTATTGAGAGCCTCTAATAGTTTATTAAGTTGCTTATGTTTACTTAAGGGAAGTTCTCTATTTGTTAGTATATTGTTAATATACAAATTAATTATGTTATGTGTTTCCTTGGTGCCTATAGTTTTTACAAGTGTTTTTGGTGTCTCCTTGAAAAATATAGTTCACAGTTAGTCCATGTCAATATGCTTAAAAAATATCATGCCGATTCCTCTGCTGCTCTGTTTTGTTCCAGAGACACTGATTTTGTAAAACAAAAGTTCACCACCTTAAAGGATGTAAAGTCTTTAGGGCTAGATGAAATCCCATCTTGGGCTGACTTTTCTAATAAAGAAATCTTAGAATCTCTTCCGCAGTATCTACAGCACCTAAATAAGGAGCAACGGTGTGATATTAAGAATCTACTACGACAGTATGAAGATGTATGCAGTGATAATCTCCGAGAATGCAGTGTTATTTCTCATGACATCGAGTTATTGCCAGGAACTCGTCCTATACGACAAAACTACTATCTAACCAATTTTGAAAAACGGAAGGTAATGCAAGAAGAGGTCGAGTATCTACTGAAGCATAAACTTGCTGTGCCTAGCATGTCTCCTTGGGCTTCTCCTTGCTTACTAGTGCCCAAGTCTAATGGTAAGGTAAGGTTATGTACAGACTATAGAAAATTAAATTCTCTAACCATAAAAGTCAGTTATCCCCTACCACGTATTGATGATATACTGGACTCCATTGGTAAGTCGAAATATTTAACCCAAGTCGATATGCTGAAGGGATATTATCAACCATTTGGGTTGTTCTAATATGAAAGACTTCCTTTTGGTATGTGCAACGCACCTGCCACATTCAGAGAATGGTAAATGATGTCATAAGAGATCTGGATGGGGTTTACGGTTACCTGGATGACATTCTTGTAGTATCTGACACATGGGAGGAACATCTTGGTTAGCTTAAAGCACTTCTTGATAGATTTAGAAGGTTGGGTTTAACAATAAATCTTGCTAAATCAAACATTGCTAAAGCTCGTGTAAAGTACTTGGGGCATGTTATTGGATGCGGGGAAATCTTGCCTAAAACCACTAACATAGAAGCTATATTAAATTATCCCATACCTACAAACAGAAAAGAAGTAATGAGATTTATTGGAATGACCTCATATTACCGCAGATTTTGCAAGAATTTCAGTAATGTAGCTCATCCGTTGATAAATTTGACTAGTACTAAGACTAAATTCGTACGGGATGAATCTTGTCAGGACTCCTTCAAACAGATCAAAAGCCTACTTTGCTGTAAATCAGTATTAACAACTCCTGATCCTTCAAAACCTTTTGTTCTCCAGGTAGATGCATGTGACTACGGGGTTGGTGCTGTCCTCCTACAAGAGAATCCTGAATCAAACTTGCTTCACCTGTGTCTTACTATTCATGCAGGTTGAAGAAGCACCAAAGATCGCTATCTACTGTGGAAAAAGAGCTCCTAGCTATAGTACAAGCCTTACAGAAATATGAAGTCTACGTTTCCACAAATAACCCCATTACTGTGTACACCGACCACAACCCCCTCGTTTTCTTGAACAGAGCTCAAAATATGAACCAGAAAATTTTAAGATGGTGTCTCTACTTGCAAACCTTCAATATCAGTGTTCAGCACATTCGTGGTCAAGACAATCGTATACCTGATGCACTGTCAAGAACACCCGTACCAGGGAATATCGTACATTCATAGGTTACGATCTCTTCAGTGGGGAGGAGATGTCAAGTACCGGCTTTCTCAATTAATTAAAAGGATCTGAGTACA
>NC_090741.1:112286909-112304409 GCF_036898095.1 Palaemon carinicauda
CTGTTGTTGCAGCAAATGGTGGAGTAGAAGCAGATGTACGTCAGAGTGAATGAAGGATGCAAAGTGTTGGGGGAAGTTAAGGGAGTAGTAAAAAATAGAGGGTTGGGCATGAATGTAAAGAGAGTTCTGTATGAGAAAGTGTATGTACCAACTGTGATGTATGTATCGGAGTTGTGGGGAATGAACAAGACGGAGAGACAGAAATTGAATGTGTTTGAGATGAAGCGTCTAAGGAGTATGGCTGGTGTATCTTGAGTAGATAGAGTTAGAAACGAAGCAGTGAGGGTGAGAATGGGTGTAAGAAATGAGTTAGCGGGTAGAGTGGATATGAATGTGTTGAGGTGGTTTGGCCATGTTGAGAGAATGAAAAATGGCTGCCTGCTTAAGAAGGTGATGAATGCAAGAGTTGATGGGAGAAGTACAAGAGGAAGGCCATGGTTTGGGTGGATTGATGGAGTGAAAAAAAAACTCTGGGTGATAGGAGGATAGATTTTAGAGAGGCAAGAGAGCGTGCTAGAAATAGGAATGAATGGCCAGCGATTGTGACGCAGTTCCAGTAGGCCCTGCTGCTTCCTCCGGTGCCTTGGAGGACAGCGGAGGTAGTACCAGTAGGGGATTCAGCGTTATGAAGTTTCTTCTGTGGTGGATAACGGGGGAGGGTGCGCTTTGGCACCCATAGCAGTACCAGCCGAGCTCGGTTGAGTCCCTTGTCAGGCTGGGAGGAACGTAGAGAGGAGAGGTCCCCTTATATGTTTCATTTGTTTGATGTCGGCTACCCCCAAAAATTGCGGGAAGTGCCTTGGTATATGTACTTATGTATTATCCTTTTTATAATCATTATATTATTGTTATCATTTCTATCATTATTATTATTATTATTATTATTATTATTATTATTATTATTAATATTATTATTATTATTATTATTTAGAATTTATTGAGCGTCCTAAACAAAATAGAGCTCATAATTTCATTTTCACAAGTATTGTGCCATAGAAGGGGAAATATATTATTCGTATGTGAACTGCAACATTTCAACTTGAAGTCAATAAGTAAGAAGCCCAAAAAATTTTTATTCTCATCTGTAATTCAAAGTAGAATATCAATCAAGTTTTAAAGAAACGAATTTTTACAGATATATATATATTTTTTTTTTTGTCCGGAAAACTTTAAATTCATTTGCAATGCTTATAATTATTTCACATATATTATATCAACCTATCTGTTGTCCTGTACATGTTTTTGAAAATTTATAAAAGATGCAAACTAAAAGAAATGGATTACCCCAGGTGAAGTGGTGGAAACATTGTAATGCAGTAGCTTTAAAATCCATATTTTAGCTAATGATTCATTCATCATCCAGTTTTGTAAATTTAGTAGATCTATTCAAAAGTTGCAGCTAACCTTCAGCCTACTTTATTGCAATTTAGGTGACTTAGTATTGGATAAATACATATAGTAAATGAAATATTGCTTAACAAGACTCTATATTAAAGTATAAAGTGTATTGCAATTGAAAAGGCTTTCAGTGCAGATGGACTGAGCTATTAATGCCATTAGAGAAGCGACCATCCGTCGATTCTTGCAAAGATAATTTCTTTTTAAGGAGGCTTTATTTGGAACATTTTCTCCTTAGAAGAAACAAGAAGCTGAAGCTTGGTCTTCTTACAGAGATATGGAGGAAAAAGAAGAAGAAGAAGAAGAAGAGGAAGAAGAAGAAGAAGAAAATGGAGGATGAGGAGGAGGAGGAGGAGGAGGAGGAGGAGGAGGAGGAGGAGGAGGAAGCAGCGACGTAAGGAAAAGAACGAAAGAAGAAAAATATGAAGAAGGAGAGTAAAAGAAAAAAAAAGGAAGAAATGATCTCGCACTCGACTCGCAGTGTGTTCATGCTACAGAGATTTGATAGACTATGAACTGAAACAAGTAGGAAGAGAAGAAAAAAATGAAGAAATTGCCCTCAAAGGTCACACAACGTTACATAGACTTTTCACATCCACTCTCAAAGCATTGTTGTTTTGTGTTCAAGTGAAAGGCCAGAAATAGAAGACAATTTAGGAATATTCAAATGACTAGGATTTTTTTTTTTTACCACACTTTAAATAAATATTTGTGAAACGACGAAGGTGCTCTATCAATATCATTTTTTTGATACTTTAGGAAGCTTAAATAGAGAAAATAAAACTATTACATAGCTACTAAGTCGTTTACGATTTACAATTCTCTTCAACTCTCATTTACTAGTGGTCCTTAAATGATGGTAGTTATGGCCCAATTCGATTATTGTCTTTATTAATAGCTAAGCTAAAACCCTAGTTGGAAAAGCAGGATCCTATTTTAAGAACAATATCAACATTATAATAGATCTTTCATATATAAACTATAAAAAAAAAAAAACAGAGGAAGATAAATAAAATAGAATAGTGTGCGAAACTATACCCTTAAGCAAGAGAACTCTACCCCAAGATAGTGGAAGATAATGATAGAGAGACTATGACAATGCTCAAGACTAGAGAACAATTGCTGGATTTTGAAGTGTCCTTCTCCTAAAAGAGCAGCTTGACATAACTAAAGAGTCTTTTCTACCCTTACCAAGAGGAAAGTATCCACTAAGCAATTTTAATGAATTAGTTAATCCTTTGTGCGAAGAAGAATTTTTCGGTTATCTCATTGTTGTAATGTGTATGAGGAAAGATGAAAATTTGTAAAGAAAAGGCCAGACTACAATGTATGTTTAGACAAATGAAAAAATCAGTCGTAACCAGAAAGAGGAATGTAATTGAGTAATATCTGGCAAATCAAAAAGCCATCTTTATAAAAATGCGATGGAAAGATTTAGCGCTAGGAGTTATAAATGCTATAGAAAAACTATTGATATATGTATTGGTGGTCAATTACCTTTGCAGTCGAGACGTTTGGGTATAAAAAGTCAACTAATTAGTCTATTATATTGTTACGATCTTGAAATCATCCCTTTACTAAGCAAAATAGATATCAACAACACAGATTAAAATATGGGAAATGAATATAAAAAGAAACACACACAAAAAAAAAAAAAAAAAAAAAAACACACAACACGCGTATTCGCAAACTTACAATGAAAACTATTGTTATTTCTTCGGTTACTTTAACTGACAAACCAAACCAATCAAACATCAACAGAAAAGGGGAACAGTCAATAAGTTAGAAATACTTAAAGATTAGTTTTCTGCAGCTGTTGGGACGATACTGGTACGGGGACTTCAGGCTCGAGAACGTTGCATGAAGGCGGCTGAAGTTCAGACAAAACTGGTACGATGACCTGATTCGATGACGTCACAAAAGGGTGGCCTCAAGATGGGACATCAGAGGTTTTCTTCCATGAATTCAATGATACTATTGAACAAAGGCAGGCTCCAGACAGTGTTGGCTATTCTTTTCACAAGCAGGGAGGGCTGACTGCTTTAATTTGTCTCTTCTTCTGGACCATAGCAGGATCTTTTGGAGATAGGTTTTTGTTGTCTGAAGGGAAGGTTAGAATCTGGCTCTATCAGACTTCTGGTCTTCTCTGTTTCTTATCTCACTAGGTCTTGTATCTTATTTGCTTCAGACATAGTTCCTCTCTTGCCTTATGTCCTGTCCTATCTCTCTTGGACAATCTCTTCTTGAAGTTTATATACCCATGTATGGGTGGAGTTAATTACAGTGGGCAGTGGTCATCTCCATAGAAGGCGTTCTTTTTAACAATTCTGCATCTCTATTGGCTTCCTCAAAAACGCCCACTTCGATCATGCCATGGAAGCTTCTAGAAGAAATTTCTGATGCAATCCGGGCCACGTGTTAAGTCGTAACAAAAGGGCAGCACATGTCCTTCCATGAGGACATATATCCTAAACAAGGATTTCCCTTAGTCTCAATATCTCAAAATATGCTGACTCCACTAATTAAGACGATGACATCTTTGTCAAACAGGACAGTTTCCTTATCATGGTAGGCACTCTCAGCGAGGCTATACTAGGTTTACTTCCGAAATGCTGATGAAAATGAAGAGATGACAGGATTACCCAAACAGGGCTAGAGTCGAATCTCGTCTCGTTGCTCACACTGGGAATAGATATTTTTGTGTTTCATTATATCCTTTTAAAATTATTTTATCTACACCCGACACGTTCCCCCAAGAGAGAAAAAAAGAAAAAAATATACTGATTTTTTTTTTCTTTTTTTAAATCATTCATCCCCGAAATGAGGAACATCTGCATGAAACTCCAACTTAACATCAGGAAAAAATTCTTCTTTCGCGTTCCATTCACTCAACACAAAGCTTCAGAAAAAAGATAACTCATTGAAAAAAGAAAAAGAAAACATTTTTTTTTCTTATTCTGAAAAATCTCTGCAAAGGCTATCGGCTATAACATTATTCTTTCCTTTTATATGAATAATCTCCAGTTTATAATCTCATAGCTCTAAACTCCAACGCATGACACGTTTATTATTCTTAAATCTTTCCAAATCAACTAACGGATTGTGATCTGTATACACAGTTTAAACACGACTATTACGCACATAAATATCAAAGTGCTGCAAGGCTGAATGTCAACTAAACAATTCCTTTTAAATAGTTGAGTAATTTTGTTGAGCTTTATTCAGTTTCTTTGAATAATATGCGACTGGGTGCTTTGTTCCATTCATTTCTTGTAACAAGACTCCGCCTATACCAATGTCACTAGCATCGATCGCTAAATTAAATTCCTTGCTAAAATCAGATAGCAACAATACTGGCCTGTGAAGCATTACGGCCTTTAATTTATTGAAAGCTTCTACACATTCCTCATCAAATACAAAACTTCGGCCCTTAAATTGATTAGTTACTCTCATGGCCTGCTTTTCAGTTGCTGGGATAGGGAAATTGATGATAGCTTCTGTGTTCAGGCTTTTAGGACAAATCTTACAGAGACCCACTTTATGCCTTAAATACGTGATATAGGTTTTCCCAAATTCGCATTTCTTTAAATATAATAAAAGGTTTGCTTTTTCAAGTGCTGTCAGGACTTTAGCTAAAATTCGTAAATGCTCTTCCCAAGTTTCTGAAAATATAACAAGATCATCTAAATACACGACACAGTTTTCGATACCATTTAAAACTTTATTCACTAATATTTGGAAAGTATTGGCTGCATTTCTTAAACCAAAAGGCATTACTTTAGGTTCATAACTACCGAACGGTGTTATAAAAGCGGATATTTTCCTAGATTCGTCTGCTTAGAGGTACTTGCCAATAACCTTTGGCCAAATCAAGCTTGGAGATGAATTTAGCATTTCCGATCCTATCTAAGCAATCGTCGATCCTGGAGAGTGGAAAATTACTTTGCTTAGTAACACTATTTACGTTTCTGAAATCAATGCACAACATATCTGATCCATCTTCCTTTTTTACTAGAACTATTGGAGAACACCATTCACTCCTGCTAGGAACTATCAAATCATTATCTAACATATACATACATAATTTCCTTTCGTAGTGAATTTACTTTCTCTGGACTCAAACGATACAGACTTTGTCTAATGGGTTTAGTGTCCTGTAACTTAATATCATGTTCTAAAAGATTAGTTAAACCTAATTTATCACTAACAGTTTCTGGATAATTTAGAAAAACATTAAATAAATCACTCAGTTTTTCTTCATCTAAGCTAGAGTTAAACAACTAGAAATTCTTAAGCACATCAGAGTTTTTCTTAAAACTAATTTCTCGCTGCGACACAGTTATAACTGGTACTGGGCGTTTGTTGTATTTCTTTAGCAAGTTTATGTGCAAACACTTAGCTCTACGTCTACTCATGTCAATCAAGTAATTCAAATTACCCCTTTTTTCTAAAATAGGATAAGGACCTTCGGACTTATAAGATGAACTAATACTAGGACTTTATTTCCTACACGGAAATTTCTCTCCTTTGCCTTAAGATCGTATCTTCTTTTAATTTCCCCTTGATTGTTGCTCTCGTTTTCTATTGCTAATTTCCAAGCTTTTCTTAAATTCTCCTTGTAAGTCTCTAAATTCTGAATGTAATCTTCTTTACCTTCTTGAAGCATTAATTTACACTTCTAAAATTTCTAAAGGTCCTTTAGTGGTGTGACCGAACAGCAATTCAAAAGGACTAAATCCTGTAGTGTTATTAGGTGCCAATCGTAAGGCTAACAAGACAAAAGGTAGTTTTTCTTCCCAGTCATGTTCAAAGTTATTACATAATTTTCGTAAGCAAGTTTTCAATGGTTGATGGAAAACGTTCTACAATACCTTGCGACTCTGGCTAATACGGTGTGGAAGTTACAAGTTTGATACCTAGCTCTTTCATTTTGTCTTTGAAAAATTTGGACACAAAATTACTGCCATTATCACTTTGTATAACGCAAGGCAAACCAAACTTGGAAAAATAGTTCAACAAGCGTTTAATTATAGTTTTCGCATTGCAGCTTCTTACTGGGATTGCTTCTGGGTAACAGGTTAGTCTGTCAATGATTGTTAACAAATATACATGCCATCCTTTACTTCTAGGCAAAGGTCCAACTATATCAATTATTACATTCTCAAAGGGTTCTCCCACTGATGGAATATTATATAAGGGAGCCTTGGGAATTACTTGATTAGGTTTACCAGCAATTTGACATTCGTGACAGCTTAATACATATCTCTTCATGTCACTTTTCATCTTAGGCCAAAAGTAAGTCTTACTTATACACTTGAAAATTTTATTTATCCCTAAATGTCCTTGATCATCATGTGCTAATTTCATAATTATTTCGCGAAACTTCCTAGGAATTACTAATTATTCTATAACTTCCTCTTTGCTAACTGACTTAGGACGAAAATAACGACAAAAAATTTTGTCTTTTAAACAAAAGGTTTCCTTACAAACATTATCAGGAACATCATCCAACTCACTTTCAAAAATTCGAGACAGTGTCTCATCCTCTCTCTGAAACTTAGTTAGCTCATCTCTGTTTAAAATGTTAGTGCCCAGACCATTGCAGTAACTATTACTTGAATCCACTACATCGACTACATCTACGTCACTACTTTTTGAAAGCTACATCATCAACTAGGCTAACACTGTCAATACGGACGGAGTTGGTCTTCTCAACCCAACACTTGCTAAGATCATCCTCACCGCCTCCGTCACACACGTTCAAATCCTCGAACAAATTATGACTGTAGTCTATATCTGTATCTAAACTTGACCTAGTTACTACCATTTCAGGCACTGGAATCTCACTTAAAATAGGATTCACACATTTGGATGTAGTTAAATCATTACCAACAATAATGTCAATGCCGTCAACTGGCAAATAGTTTACAACTACTAGTTTTACATATCTTGACAATCCCTGTCTTTTCAAGTTCATTTTCAACAAAGGACAAACAACGCAAGTATTCGGAAACCCACCTAACATAACTTTTTCTTTCATACTGATTTCTGCAGTTGTTGGCACACACTCTTTCCTAATAAGGGAAACAGCTGCTCCGGTTTCCCTAAGCAAGATAACTTCTCTCGAATCCCCTCCTTCAAGCAAAGAAACTACACCCTCAGACAAAAAATCCCCGTAAAATTTCCTAGTTTCTTTCATAATGTCATTTCTGCTTGACGAAAGATTATTAACTAGAGACTCTGGTTTCTTGATATTCTTCTCCTCTACTATACAATTCCTTGCTATATGTCTTTTCTTATTACTTCGATAACAAATTATCTCTGAACTACTACCTTCTCATTTGCTCTTACAAAACTTGGTAGTATGACCTGGTTTTCCACGTGTATAACAATAATAATGATAATCATATTTCCCTGTATTACTATTGCTATAACTACTCTTACTATATTGCATCTTAATAGAAAAAGGATTATTTTTCTTCTTACTATTACTTAAACTATGAGTAAGACTGTACTCATCTGCCAACCTTGTTGCATCTGTAAAATACTTTTCATGCCTATCTTCTATATATAGCATGATGTCCGGAGGTATATTATCTTTGAAGTTTTCTAACAAAACTAAGTTCTTGAGATCATCAAAATATCTACTTCAGCAGAATGATCTTTCTAACTTCTTTCCCTATTCTACATAAGTACTGCTGTCGTCTCCTTTCCAACTTCTAAATTTATTACGGTATGCCTCTGGTACTAACCTGTATGCACTAAGAACAGTTTCTTTCACAATATCAGTCTTCACTTTCATCTTCAGACATACAACTATACACAGAAAGTGCCCTACCACTTAAGACTGACTGTAAATACAAAGTCCACTTTTTTTTTTGGGGGGGGGGGGGTGGGGGGGGAACAACCTACTCTGTTCATTAACTTTTCGAAAGACATGAAATATTTTGTTACATCTTCCTCATCAAATTTTGGAATTGATTTCAACACTGCACCCATACCTAAATCATCAGAATCATCGTTCAATTATGAATTACTACCCTGTCTGCTACCTGACACATTAGTTCCTGGTCTGCTTCCTGGCAGACTCTTATGAAGATTTTGCCTTAAACGCTGTTTTTCCTTTTCGTCTTGCTGTCTTTCATTTTCTTCCCTTTCAGCTGCTCTTTTGTCTCTCTCAAACACTTCCTGTTCTCTCTTAAAAACATATTCACGGAGAGCATCGCCATCTAGACCAAGAAGTTTACCTGAAGCTACCAAATCTTTCGTAATCTCACTCATTCTGCGTTTTTCTATATTCTCCCTGTTTCAATTGATTACGTTGTTGAAAATCCTGGCAAGGTCGCCAACTGTCACGATCTTAAAATCGTTACAGGTTCTTTCAATATATAAGATGAATATCAACAATACCGATTGAAATATGGGAAATGAATATAAAAAGAAACACACGAAAAACAACACGTTTATTCACAAACTTACAAAAAAAAACTAATGTTACTTCTTCGGTTACCTTAACTGACAAATCAAACACCAACTTTAAAGGAGGAACAGTCAATAAGGTAGAAATACTTAAGGAAAAGTTTTCTGCAGCTGCTGTGACGATGCTGGTACGGACACTTCAGGCTTGAAAACATTGAAGAAGGGCGGCTGAAGTTCAGATGAAACTAGAACGACGACCGGATTCGAAGATGTCACAAAAGGGGTGGCATCAAGAAGGGACATCAGAGGTCAACTTCCAAGGATTCGATGATACATTTGAACGAAGGCAGGCTACAGGCAGTGTTAGCTACTTCTTGTCACAAGCAGGGAGGGCGGGCTGCTTAAATTTGTCTCTTCTTCTCGGCCATAGCAGGATCTTTTGGAGATAGGCTTTTGTTGTCTGAGGTGAAGGTCAGAATGTGGCTCTATCAGACTTCAGCTCTTCTCTGTTTCTTATCTTGCTAGTACTTTTATTTTATGTGCTTCGGACATAGTTCCTCTCTCACCTAATGTCCTGTCATATCTCTCCTAGACAATGGTGGTTGGTTGGACAATCTCTTCTTGAAGTTTATATACTCATGTATGGGTGGAGTTAATTACAGTGGGTATTGGTCATCTCCATAGAAGGCGTTCATTTTATTAATTCTGCATCTTTATTGGCTTCCTTAAAAACGCCCGCTTCGATCTCACCATGGAAGCTTCAAGAAGAAATTTCTGATGTAATCCGGACCACGTGTTAAGTTGTAACTAAAGGGCCGCACATGTCCTCCCATGATGACATATATCCTAAACAAGGATTTCCCTCAGGCTCGGTTTCTCAAAATATGCTGACTACAGTAATTAAGACGATGACATCTTGGTTAAACAGGACAGTTTCCTTATCACGGTAGGCACTATCGGCGAGGTTAGGTTTACTTCCGAAATGCTGATGACAATGAAAAATGAAGAGATGACAGGATTACCCAAACAGGGCTAGAGTCGAATCTCGTCTCGTTGCTCACACTGGGAATAGATATTTTTGTGTTTCATTATATCCTTTTAAAATTATTTTATCTACACCCGACACGTTCCCCCAAGAGAGAAAAAAAGAAAAAAATATACTGATTTTTTTTTCTTTTTTTAAATCATTCATCCCCGAAATGAGGAACATCTGCATGAAACTCCAACTTAACATCAGGAAAAAATTCTTCTTTCGCGTTCCATTCACTCAACACAAAGCTTCAGAAAAAAGATAACTCATTGAAAAAAGAAAAAGAAAACATTTTTTTTTCTTATTCTGAAAAATCTCTGCAAAGGCTATCGGCTATAACATTATTCTTTCCTTTTATATGAATAATCTCCAGTTTATAATCTCATAGCTCTAAACTCCAACGCATGACACGTTTATTATTCTTAAATCTTTCCAAATCAACTAACGGATTGTGATCTGTATACACAGTTTAAACACGACTATTACGCACATAAATATCAAAGTGCTGCAAGGCTGAATGTCAACTAAACAATTCCTTTTAAATAGTTGAGTAATTTTGTTGAGCTTTATTCAGTTTCTTTGAATAATATGCGACTGGGTGCTTTGTTCCATTCATTTCTTGTAACAAGACTCCGCCTATACCAATGTCACTAGCATCGATCGCTAAATTAAATTCCTTGCTAAAATCAGATAGCAACAATACTGGCCTGTGAAGCATTACGGCCTTTAATTTATTGAAAGCTTCTACACATTCCTCATCAAATACAAAACTTCGGCCCTTAAATTGATTAGTTACTCTCATGGCCTGCTTTTCAGTTGCTGGGATAGGGAAATTGATGATAGCTTCTGTGTTCAGGCTTTTAGGACAAATCTTACAGAGACCCACTTTATGCCTTAAATACGTGATATAGGTTTTCCCAAATTCGCATTTCTTTAAATATAATAAAAGGTTTGCTTTTTCAAGTGCTGTCAGGACTTTAGCTAAAATTCGTAAATGCTCTTCCCAAGTTTCTGAAAATATAACAAGATCATCTAAATACACGACACAGTTTTCGATACCATTTAAAACTTTATTCACTAATATTTGGAAAGTATTGGCTGCATTTCTTAAACCAAAAGGCATTACTTTAGGTTCATAACTACCGAACGGTGTTATAAAAGCGGATATTTTCCTAGATTCGTCTGCTTAGAGGTACTTGCCAATAACCTTTGGCCAAATCAAGCTTGGAGATGAATTTAGCATTTCCGATCCTATCTAAGCAATCGTCGATCCTGGAGAGTGGAAAATTACTTTGCTTAGTAACACTATTTACGTTTCTGAAATCAATGCACAACATATCTGATCCATCTTCCTTTTTTACTAGAACTATTGGAGAACACCATTCACTCCTGCTAGGAACTATCAAATCATTATCTAACATATACATACATAATTTCCTTTCGTAGTGAATTTACTTTCTCTGGACTCAAACGATACAGACTTTGTCTAATGGGTTTAGTGTCCTGTAACTTAATATCATGTTCTAAAAGATTAGTTAAACCTAATTTATCACTAACAGTTTCTGGATAATTTAGAAAAACATTAAATAAATCACTCAGTTTTTCTTCATCTAAGCTAGAGTTAAACAACTAGAAATTCTTAAGCACATCAGAGTTTTTCTTAAAACTAATTTCTCGCTGCGACACAGTTATAACTGGTACTGGGCGTTTGTTGTATTTCTTTAGCAAGTTTATGTGCAAACACTTAGCTCTACGTCTACTCATGTCAATCAAGTAATTCAAATTACCCCTTTTTTCTAAAATAGGATAAGGACCTTCGGACTTATAAGATGAACTAATACTAGGACTTTATTTCCTACACGGAAATTTCTCTCCTTTGCCTTAAGATCGTATCTTCTTTTAATTTCCCCTTGATTGTTGCTCTCGTTTTCTATTGCTAATTTCCAAGCTTTTCTTAAATTCTCCTTGTAAGTCTCTAAATTCTGAATGTAATCTTCTTTACCTTCTTGAAGCATTAATTTACACTTCTAAAATTTCTAAAGGTCCTTTAGTGGTGTGACCGAACAGCAATTCAAAAGGACTAAATCCTGTAGTGTTATTAGGTGCCAATCGTAAGGCTAACAAGACAAAAGGTAGTTTTTCTTCCCAGTCATGTTCAAAGTTATTACATAATTTTCGTAAGCAAGTTTTCAATGGTTGATGGAAAACGTTCTACAATACCTTGCGACTCTGGCTAATACGGTGTGGAAGTTACAAGTTTGATACCTAGCTCTTTCATTTTGTCTTTGAAAAATTTGGACACAAAATTACTGCCATTATCACTTTGTATAACGCAAGGCAAACCAAACTTGGAAAAATAGTTCAACAAGCGTTTAATTATAGTTTTCGCATTGCAGCTTCTTACTGGGATTGCTTCTGGGTAACAGGTTAGTCTGTCAATGATTGTTAACAAATATACATGCCATCCTTTACTTCTAGGCAAAGGTCCAACTATATCAATTATTACATTCTCAAAGGGTTCTCCCACTGATGGAATATTATATAAGGGAGCCTTGGGAATTACTTGATTAGGTTTACCAGCAATTTGACATTCGTGACAGCTTAATACATATCTCTTCATGTCACTTTTCATCTTAGGCCAAAAGTAAGTCTTACTTATACACTTGAAAATTTTATTTATCCCTAAATGTCCTTGATCATCATGTGCTAATTTCATAATTATTTCGCGAAACTTCCTAGGAATTACTAATTATTCTATAACTTCCTCTTTGCTAACTGACTTAGGACGAAAATAACGACAAAAAATTTTGTCTTTTAAACAAAAGGTTTCCTTACAAACATTATCAGGAACATCATCCAACTCACTTTCAAAAATTCGAGACAGTGTCTCATCCTCTCTCTGAAACTTAGTTAGCTCATCTCTGTTTAAAATGTTAGTGCCCAGACCATTGCAGTAACTATTACTTGAATCCACTACATCGACTACATCTACGTCACTACTTTTTGAAAGCTACATCATCAACTAGGCTAACACTGTCAATACGGACGGAGTTGGTCTTCTCAACCCAACACTTGCTAAGATCATCCTCACCGCCTCCGTCACACACGTTCAAATCCTCGAACAAATTATGACTGTAGTCTATATCTGTATCTAAACTTGACCTAGTTACTACCATTTCAGGCACTGGAATCTCACTTAAAATAGGATTCACACATTTGGATGTAGTTAAATCATTACCAACAATAATGTCAATGCCGTCAACTGGCAAATAGTTTACAACTACTAGTTTTACATATCTTGACAATCCCTGTCTTTTCAAGTTCATTTTCAACAAAGGACAAACAACGCAAGTATTCGGAAACCCACCTAACATAACTTTTTCTTTCATACTGATTTCTGCAGTTGTTGGCACACACTCTTTCCTAATAAGGGAAACGGCTGCTCCGGTTTCCCTAAGCAAGATAACTTCTCTCGAATCCCCTCCTTCAAGCAAAGAAACTACACCCTCAGACAAAAAATCCCCGTAAAATTTCCTAGTTTCTTTCATAATGTCATTTCTGCTTGACGAAAGATTATTAACTAGAGACTCTGGTTTCTTGATATTCTTCTCCTCTACTATACAATTCCTTGCTATATGTCTTTTCTTATTACTTCGATAACAAATTATCTCTGAACTACTACCTTCTCATTTGCTCTTACAAAACTTGGTAGTATGACCTGGTTTTCCACGTGTATAACAATAATAATGATAATCATATTTCCCTGTATTACTATTGCTATAACTACTCTTACTATATTGCATCTTAATAGAAAAAGGATTATTTTTCTTCTTACTATTACTTAAACTATGAGTAAGACTGTACTCATCTGCCAACCTTGTTGCATCTGTAAAATACTTTTCATGCCTATCTTCTATATATAGCATGATGTCCGGAGGTATATTATCTTTGAAGTTTTCTAACAAAACTAAGTTCTTGAGATCATCAAAATATCTACTTCAGCAGAATGATCTTTCTAACTTCTTTCCCTATTCTACATAAGTACTGCTCTCGTCTCCTTTCCAACTTCTAAATTTATTACGGTATGCCTCTGGTACTAACCTGTATGCACTAAGAACAGTTTCTTTCACAATATCATAGTCTTCACTTTCATCTTCAGACATACAACTATACACAGAAAGTGCCCTACCACTTAAGACTGACTGTAAATACAAAGTCCACTTTTTTTTTGGGGGGGGGGGGTGAGGGGGGAACAACCTACTCTGTTCATTAACTTTTCGAAAGACATGAAATATTTTGTTACATCTTCCTCATCAAATTTTGGAATTGATTTCAACACTGCACCCATACCTAAATCATCAGAATCATCGTTCAATTATGAATTACTACCCTGTCTGCTACCTGACACATTAGTTCCTGGTCTGCTTCCTGGCAGACTCTTATGAAGATTTTGCCTTAAACGCTGTTTTTCCTTTTCGTCTTGCTGTCTTTCATTTTCTTCTCTTTCAGCTGCTCTTTTGTCTCTCTCAAACACTTCCTGTTCTCTCTTAAAAACATATTCACGGAGAGCATCGCCATCTAGACCAAGAAGTTTACCTGAAGCTACCAAATCTTTCGTAATCTCACTCATTCTGCGTTTTTCTATATTCTCCCTGTTTCAATTGATTACGTTGTTGAAAATCCTGGCAAGGTCGCCAACTGTCACGATCTTAAAATCGTTACAGGTTCTTTCAATATATAAGATGAATATCAACAATACCGATTGAAATATGGGAAATGAATATAAAAAGAAACACACGAAAAACAACACGTTTATTCACAAACTTACAAAAAAAAACTAATGTTACTTCTTCGGTTACCTTAACTGACAAATCAAACACCAACTTTAAAGGAGGAACAGTCAATAAGGTAGAAATACTTAAGGAAAAGTTTTCTGCAGCTGCTGTGACGATGCTGGTACGGACACTTCAGGCTTGAAAACATTGAAGAAGGGCGGCTGAAGTTCAGATGAAACTAGAACGACGACCGGATTCGAAGATGTCACAAAAGGGGTGGCATCAAGAAGGGACATCAGAGGTCAACTTCCAAGGATTCGATGATACATTTGAACGAAGGCAGGCTACAGGCAGTGTTAGCTACTTCTTGTCACAAGCAGGGAGGGCGGGCTGCTTAAATTTGTCTCTTCTTCTCGGCCATAGCAGGATCTTTTGGAGATAGGCTTTTGTTGTCTGAGGTGAAGGTCAGAATGTGGCTCTATCAGACTTCAGCTCTTCTCTGTTTCTTATCTTGCTAGTACTTTTATTTTATGTGCTTCGGACATAGTTCCTCTCTCACCTAATGTCCTGTCATATCTCTCCTAGACAATGGTGGTTGGTTGGACAATCTCTTCTTGAAGTTTATATACCCATGTATGGGTGGAGTTAATTACAGTGGGTATTGGTCATCTCCATAGAAGGCGTTCATTTTATTAATTCTGCATCTTTATTGGCTTCCTTAAAAACGCCCGCTTCGATCTCACCATGGAAGCTTCAAGAAGAAATTTCTGATGTAATCCGGACCACGTGTTAAGTTGTAACTAAAGGGCCGCACATGTCCTCCCATGATGACATATATCCTAAACAAGGATTTCCCTCAGGCTCGGTTTCTCAAAATATGCTGACTACAGTAATTAAGACGATGACATCTTGGTTAAACAGGACAGTTTCCTTATCACGGTAGGCACTATCGGCGAGGTTAGGTTTACTTCCGAAATGCTGATGACAATGAAAAATGAAGAGATGACAGGATTACCCAAACAGGGCTAGAGTCGAATCTCGTCTCGTTGCTCACACTGGGAATAGATATTTTTGTGTTTCATTATATCCTTTTAAAAGTATTGTATCTAACCCTGAATATATATATATATATATATATATATATATATATATATATATATATATATATATATATATATATATATATATATATATATATATATATATGTTACATTTATATATATGTGTGTATATATATAAATGTTGTGAAACAGATTCGATGGTGATATTAAAATGGGAGCCTGAATTGTGCTATGTAATAACTCTGTTCATGTTGCATGAGAGGGAGTTCGGTGCAGAGGGGGTGTGTTTGTGGACTGTGGCCGAGTGGGGAGGGAAGGCAGCATTACGTCAATTGAATCTTTTATTCAATAACACCTTATACGTATAATTTACATTAGATGTATATATATATATATATATATATATATATATATATATATATATATATATATATATATACATATATATATATTAATACAGATAAAGTGTAGTATGAAATACCAAAAAATAAAGGAAATGAAGAGTGAAAGAGGAGTAAAGTAAGAATAAACACATAAGTTATTGAATAAAGGGAAATTGCGATAATATAAGTAGTAGAAAGGGTATTAAAAATATGTTCACGAATGAGTGTTAATTGGAATAAAGAGAGAGAATGAAGTAATAGGGATTGAAAGAGAGGATTGAATGATAAAAGATAGAAAGAGAGGATTGAAGGATAGGGATAGAAAGAGAGGCTTGAGTGATAGGGATAGAAAGAGAGTGTTGAATGATTTATGATAAAAAGAGAGGACAAAATTATATGAATAGAAAGAGTATTGAGTGATAATCATAGAATAAGAGGATTGAATGATAGGGATAGAAAGAGAGCATTAAGTGATAGCGATAGAAAGAAATGATTAAATTATACGGATAGAAAAAGAGGATTGAGTGATTGGGATAGAAAGAGGGATTAAATGATAGGGATAGAAAGAGTATTGAGTGATAATGATAGAATAAGAGGATTATATGATAATTATAGAAAGAGAGGATTGAGTGATAGGGGTAGAAAAAAGGATTGAATGATAGAGATAGAAAGGGGGAGTTGAGTAATAATGATAATATAAAAGGATTGAGTGAATGGGATAGAAACAGACGATTGACAGGATAGGGACAGAAAAAGAGGATTAGTTGATAGGGATAGAAAGAACATATTGGCATGATAGGGGTAGAAAGAGAGGATTGAGAGATAAGTATAAAACGAGTGGATAGAATGATAAGGATAGAAAAAGAGGATTGAGTGATAGGAATATTGAGAGAGAGAGTATTGAGTAATTGGGATACAAACATATGATTGAAATGAATGGTAGAGAAAGAGAGGATTGACTGATGGGGAAAGAATGACACGATTGACATGATAAGGATAGAAAGTGAGAATTGAGAGTGATAGGGATAGAAAGAGAGGATAGAATGATACGGAGAGAAGGAGAGGACTGAGTCATATGGATAGAAACAGACAATTGAAATGATAAGAACAAAAAGAGAGGATTGAAGTGATTGGGAAAGACAGACATTATTGATATGATAAGGATAAAAAGATAGGATTAAGTGATATGTATAGAAAGGAAGAATTAAGTGATAGTGATAGAAAGAAAATTGAATGATAGGGATAGAAAGAGGATTGAGTGATAGTGATAGAAAGACACAATTGACATGATAGTGATAGAAAGAGAGAATTGGGTGATAGGGATAGAAAGAGAGGATAGAATGTTAGGGAAAGAAAGAGGGGGTTGAGTGATATGGATAGAAACAGATGATTGATATGATAGGGACACAAAAAGACAGAGAAACAAAGACACGA
>NC_090741.1:112309409-112314409 GCF_036898095.1 Palaemon carinicauda
AAATAAATAAATAAAAAGAAATATTGCCTATAAAAATATACAAAATATAATATAAAATGATTTCACTAATTTCTTCTTAAGACCTTTGTAACTAAAATACAAAATATCCAAAGTGAAGAAAATTCATATCAATATCAGTATTACACAACCTCATCAATAACCTCTCTCTGGTTTTGGGCAATATGGGCCTTTTGAGCAGGACAGGGGTAAGAATAGGTATTCCTTCATCCCTCGGTTATACTCGTCCGAGTTTACGGCACAGTTTTGCAACGCAACTCACCACCACCGTTTCCCCAATTTTAAAATCACTAATACACTTGCACTTGTAACTATCAATCGGAGGCCACTAGCCTTTTTCCCGAGAAAATAATTCATCTTGCTGAACTTGTCTTATAACTTTAGGTATAAGGTATTCACATCTGCACATTCTCTAACACTGCCTTACCTCAAGGCTGGACTTTAATCCCACAGCCACTGGCCATTCGGGAACCACCCTGGCCCCAGTAACCTGAATCATAAAAATACAGAATAATACAGCATCTACTTGACTGATCTCACCTGACCTATTTAAATTCTGATTTTTGTTTTTAGGTTCACTCAGCAGTATGTCATACGTATTGCTACACTCAGCAAAATTGCAGGAACACTTTACATATACATTAAGCACCGACATAACACAGTGTTATCATCAAGTTTATCAAAACCACGTCAAACGAAGAAATGAAGTCTGTTCAAACAACAACCACAGTAAAGAAAAAAATTCTACTCATCAACTCGAGGAATGTCACGTATTAAAGGGTAAGGAGGTACACTCTGATTGACACTCTTGAAAACTACCTCTTCCGGCATCACATATATGTGTGCCTTATGATGTTCAGACACTGTGCCATTAATACTGCTTTGTATCACAATGTGTTAGATTAAACCAGCTTTACTCGGCACGGACCAAAATACGCTGGCTCTAGTTTGTGTTTCCTAGGTTGTAATAATTTCAAATATACACGATCGCCAACAAATACTTTTACCGGTGTGGGTTTAAACTGACCATCATACTTTGAGCTGTGTTTTTCATTAGCTCTTTTCAAAAACCTTTCAGAGGTCTTCATTGCTCTCCTTGAGAGATTTAGTAAATACACATAGTATTGCTCAGTTGAATGATTTGGCAACTGTTGCGAGTTAATCAGGACTGTATATGTTAACACAGGATCCTGTCCATACACTAAAAAAAAAAAAAGGGCTTGTCCCTGAGCAAAGCATTAAATGCAAGTTTCAAAGCTAGGTCAGCTGTAGGAAGCATGGCATGCCGATGAAGGGGCTCATCAGCCACTAAGTAACGTAAAATTCAAACTACTTCCCTATTATGCGATTCCACTAAGCCATTAGCTGAAGGCCTATATGCAGTCACTGAAAAGTGTAAAATTTTTATTAAGTTTGTGACAAATTTCACCACCTTATTTATAAACTCGAGACCATTATCACTTATTAAAATTTTCGGGCAACCAAACCAAAGAGTACAGCACCTGGGCTAATGAATTTTATGATTTATCCAACATTGCGTAAGTATGACTGTACCGAGGAAATGCATCCACAAGTACAATTACTGTATATACCTATGCTGTGTTAAACCAGTAGGAAATAGTCTCACCACATCCATATGCACCCTATGAAATTTAATAGGAATGGGTAAAGTGTTTTTATGTGTTTTGACACAATTATAAGCATGCTAATATTTTATATAATTTCCTATAGACTTGTTCATTCCTAACCAAAAGAAGGATTCACATGCTCTCCTTAATTTTCAATCAATCTCTAAATGCCCCTGCATACAAACTTGCATGTACAATTTGGATGGCTCGATTAACTAAAGAGGGAGGAAGAACTACCCGTGCACAAAATTCCCTTCCACCTTTATTATAAGCACAATATGAGATATTTTCTATAAAAAAAATTCACGAGGCACATTCAGAAAACATGGACAACTCTCCGATCCCCCTTTAATCAATGCTCCCACTCTTTCCATCCATTCTTCTTTTTTCTGTCCCTTTTGGACTTCCTTTATGTCCCAACCTCCAAAGTCAATCACACCTGCATCATCAGGGCACATATTCTGGACAACCCTGGTCATGTTCTCGGCCACCCACATACATTGAGCTTCTTCGTTCCCATCTCTCTCTCTCTCTCTCTCTCTCTCTCTCTCTCTCTGATCTCATTTTCTGATTGCTCCTCGCGTGAATTTACATCCCGTTCTCTATTTTGATGGTGGTCTTCAATATTTTGGTTTCGTTCTTCGTTCCTCTTTTGTGCCCTGGTTGTTACACCTATTACTGAACTTCCAGAGAGGGCACCAGCTACCTTTTTAGCTTTACCTTCTATGGGGGGAAACTCCTATATATTAAACTCTAATAATCTTTCAATCCATCTTGCTTGTCTAGATTTCAAGTCAATTTTGTAAAATAAATCATTTAAGGGGCGATGATCACTTTGCAACTCAATCGACTGACCTAATAAAAAGAACCAATGCCTCTCTAGAACACAAAAAATAGTCAAAGCCTATCAACTGAATGTACTAAAATTCCTTTCTGCCCTTTTCAATGCCGTGGAAGCAAAAAAGATGGGTTGCTCTCTACCTTTATTATCTGGTTGAGAAACTACGCCACCAATAGCTAAACTACTTGCATGTGTTGTCACTAGAAATGGGCGATCAAATCGAGGATATACAAGTAAGTCATTGCTAGTAAAGGCAGCTTTTAAATGGTTAAAGCCCTTATCTTCTTTCACTTCCCAATTTGATACTTTTTGTTTAAAGCATATAAGGGTCTCACTATATCTCCAAAACCTCTTATGAATTTACGGTAATACCCAGCGAGCCAAAGGAACCCAATTACTTCCTTAAGGGTGCGTAGCCTGGGGAAATCTCTAATAGCTCTTACTTTACTGGGGCAGGGTTGGATACCTTCTGGGGTTACTATGTGACCTAATAACTCGACATGTTTACAGAAAAATTTGCCCTTCGAGAAATCTATTTTCATACCATTACGTTGCAACGCTTCTAAAACTTTACGAAAACTATCATTATGTTCTTCGGTTGTTTTCCCTGTAATCATGATATCGTCTAGATAAACAAGAATATTATGGCCAATTAAAGGAGAAAACACCGCCATCATTAGAGAAATTACTTGGAGCATTTTAAACACCGAAAGGAAGAAAATTACACTGAAATGGTTGATCCTTAGCTATAAATGCTGTTTTACATTTACTGTCATCCCGAATGGTTATTTGATAGGATCCAGATTTTAAATCAATTGTTGTAAAATATTTACCATCCCGTACCTTAACAAGTAATTCCTAGATCGAGGGCAATGGAAATATATTATCAATAGTGAATGCATTCAACGTCCTATAATCAACACACAATCTTACAGAGCCATCCTTTTCCTAACAGCTGAAATTGGAGAAGCCCAGGGGGATTTGCTCTCCTCGATTATCCCTTGTTCCCTTAATTTACTAATTTCCTTTTCTATCTTTTCATGGAAATGAATGGGTGCCTTTTAAGGCCTTGAACTGATTGCCTCCGCCTGCCAATTTTCAATGCTAAAGCAAAATTGATCAATCCTCCTGTTTGGCTCGTCCCCAGTGGCATTTATATCGGAATAACTATTTACAATGTTACTAACTATAGGTTGATATTCTGGCAGAAATAGTTTTCACGCTTGCATAATCAAGTTTTGTTTGCGTTAGTCTCTGCGGGCTAGAATTGTGGCTCCCGAGATTCCATTATTAGCAATCTCACATATCTCTCACATACCGAATCACATCCTAACACAACTCTTTTATCTGACAAATTAACCATCATTATATCAGCTGTGTTCTCTTTTATTTCTGACAAGCCCTCTTAGACTACATGTGCCCAATTGTCATAGGGTTTAACTATGACCTTGGTTCCTTCTGGAAGAGGCTGACACAGGGCTGGTGATATGCTCGTAAGTGTCTGGGGTGACAACACTTCTCCTTCTGGTACCGCTATTATCTTACTTAACTTTCTCTCCGTACCCACACAAGCACTTTCTCTCTCATGACTTTTTATCGGCAAAATGTACCCTCCTGCTTTTACTGTTATTTTTTCTTTTCCCCCACAAACGCATATTTGATTACTAATGATAAATTCTAACCCTAATATAGCCTAGATTCCAGGAATTCCCAAGGTGGGCAAGACTAATAATCAAGTGTAAACTTCACATATCCCACCTGAAAGTTGACGATCGTTGTATGGCTTGGTTGTAGTTTATTTCCTTCTGGAGTGTCGATGATGATGGATGCCGCTGACTGTAGTGGGTTTGAGGAGAGTCTTTTTCAAATCAGAGAAAGTTGGCTCCTGTGTCGATCAGCGCTCGAATGGACCTATCTGGTAGGTCAATCCTGACTGCTAAGATTCCTAGCCACCCATTAAAATATGTGGGGCACATGCCAACGACCTCGCTTGCAATGCCGCTGGTCCCTGCTCCTGTCCCTAGTGCTGTGGGGGTGAGGATGAGGGTACCAATGGAGGTCCCAGTACCCGCTTTACCAAGTCCGTCGTAGTCACTCTCAATGCTACCTTGGCTGTTGCTTCTGATTTAATTTCCCCCTTCCTCTGTTTCCTTTCCCTCGGATGTTGGGTGGAGGGTGGTGTGCGTGTGCCACAGCCTGCCGCCCTCGGCGTTTATTGCTGGGCACTCTCGAGATAGATGACCATGAGCGTTACAAGTGTAATAACGAGTGATCCTTGGTTGTGGGGCGGGGGACAATCCACTCGTCCGTGCCCCTCTCCACCACAATGCCAGCATCTGAGGACTCTTCTCACCTGCTGACTGCGTTCTTCCCTCTCCGGCTCAGGGAGTTGGTGTGTAGTTTATATCCTTCTGGCGTGTCGATGATGATAGATGCCACTGACTGTAGTGAGTTTGAGGAGAGTTTTTTTTCAAACAGAAATACGCTGGCTCCTGTGTCGATCAGCGCTCGAA
>NC_090741.1:112321909-112331909 GCF_036898095.1 Palaemon carinicauda
GGTTGTGAGGTGGGAACAGATAAATCCTGGACCCTCTATTCCAGTTGAGGGACATCACGTCCACTGCTTCCGCTAAGGGGTCCTCGTACGGGGACACGTACAGGGGCAACTTCTTGTTGTCTTTCGTCGCAAAGAGGTCTATCTGCAGTTCTGGGACTTGATTCAGAGTGAAGGAGAATGATCCTGCGTCTAAGGACCATTCCAACTCTATCGGTGCGAACCTGGATAGAGCGTCCGCTGTCACATTGTGGACTCCTTGAAGGTGAACTGCCGACAGGTACCACTTCTTCTTTTCCGTCAATCGGAAGATGGCCAACATCACCAGGTTGAGAGGTGGTGACCTCAATCCTTGTTGATTCAAGACTCTCACAACTACCTCGCTGTCCATCACCAACCTTATGTGGATCGAGTGACGCGGGGAAACTTTCTTTAAGGTAAGGAGCACTGCCATAGCTTCTAGAAAGTTTATGTGAAAGGTCTTGAATAGCTTGGACCAAGTCCCCTGGACTTTTTTCCGATGAGAGTGACCTCCCCATCCCTCCTTCGAGGCGTCTGAGTGAATCGTCACCGACGGGGGAGGTGGCTGAAGAAGAACCGACTTCTTTAGATGTCGGGCTTGGGACCAAAGCCTGAGAAGAGTACGTAGCCGAAGCGGAACTGGTCTTCTCAGATCTCTTCGCACGTTTGATGCATAACTTCTCCAAACTCCGGTTGTATCCTTTAGCTGTGCTCTTAGCACTGGATCTGTCACCGAAGCAAACTGGAGAGAGCTCAGTACCCTCTCCTGTTCGCGTCTTGATATCCTTTCGGAATCTAGAAGTCTCTTGACAGAACCCGCTATCTCCTTCCTTTTCTTCGCCGGGATGGAGAAACGGTGTGACAAAAGGTCACAGTGGATTCCCAGCCACTGGAACTTTTGAGATGGAGAAAGTCGAGACTTTTTTCTGTTGATCTTGAAACCTAGGTACTCTAGGAACTGGATCACTTGACTGGAAGCTTGCAAGCATTCTGTCTCGGATGCTGCTCACACCAACCAGTCGTCCAGGTAGGCTACTACCTGAATTCCCTTTAGGCGTAATTGTTTGAGAGCTACGCTCGCAAGCTTCGTAAAAATCCTTGGGGCTATGTTTAGCCCGAATGGCATGGCTCTGAAGGCATATAATCTTCATTGTAGCCTGAACCCTATGTAGGGGGATAGTCGACGGTTGATTGGAATGTGCCAATAGGCGTCTGACAAGTCTATAGAGACGGAATATGCCCTCTTCGGCAGTAAGGTCCTTATGTGTTGCAGTGTTAGCATCTTGAATTCGCAATACACTATGAACTTGTTGAGTGGCGACAAGTCCAGAATGACTCTGAGCTTTTCCGAGTCTTTCTTGGGAACACAAAACAGCCTCCCTTGGAATTTGATGGACTTCACCTTTCGGATCACCTTTTTCTCCAACAGTTCTTGAACGTACTCCTCCAGAACGGGGGTGGAGTGTTGGAAAACCCGAAGGCCCGGGGGTGGAGTGCTGTACCAGCTCAAGCCCAGTCCATTCTTGAGTAGGCTGTGGGCCCAGGGATCGAAGGTCCACCGATCCCGAAATTTCAGAAGTCTCCCTCCTACAGGTATCATCCCACTTGGACTGCCGTCTCGAGGTCTTGCCTCCCTGACCACGACCACCCCTGAATCCCCTTCCCCATGAGGGGCGCCCAGACGAGCCTCTGGCTGCCCCTCTAGGATTTGCTCGAAAGGAAGTAGACTGCCCTTCGAACGATGGGGTGAATGCCGTGGACTGTGTCGACACGGCCTGGGCTACCCACTGAAAAGTGGTCGGGGTTTGTGCCACGATCTGGGGCACTGGAGGCAATGGCAATTGCAGTTGCTGTTGCTGTCTAAAAGGCTTGGCTGGCCGAGACGGTAGCCTAGTCCTCATAGTCTTCCTCTTTGGTTGAGGACCCTCATCCGGGGAAGACTTTCTTTTGATAGCCAGGCCCCACTTCTGGAGAAGGTTTCTATTCTCCAAGGCGGCCTTATCAACTACTTCTTTGACCAAATCGGTAGGGAAAAGGTCTTTGCCCCAAATGTTGGAGGAGATTAGTTTCCTTGGCTCGTGCCTCACCGTAGCCAAGGTGAACACGAACTCCCTACAAGCTCTCCTCGCCTTGACGAAGCCATAAAGGTCCTTCGTCACTGTGGCCAGATGAGTCTTGGCCACCACCATGAACATTTCATGGACCTTGGGGTCACTTGCCATCGTCTCAAGAGTAGTCTGAAGAGACATTGAGGCAGCCAGTCTTTCTTTTGTCTCGAACTCTCTCAGCAAGAGAAAGTCAGACAGCTTAGGGAGGTCCTCGCCGAACTGACGTCCGGCGATATCAGCCTCCAACTTCCCAACTGAGAACGTAAGATGGACGTCCTTCCAGTCTTTGTGGTCCATAGGTAGGGCCAGCGACAAGGGTTTACACTCCTCCAGGGAGGGGCAAGGCTTGTCGGCCTCGACTGCTTTTAGTACAGCCGCAAACCCTTTCTGTAAAAAGGGGAAGGCTCTAGCAGGAGAGGACACAAAGGAAGGGAGCTTCTTGCTCAATGCAGCTACCTTTGATTTAGAGAAGTCCCTCTCTTTCAACGAGGATGAAAGCAGAGCTTGAGCCTTAGTATGGTCCATCACTATGACCTCCTTCGGCTCTGTCTCCTCCTTTGAAGCTGGTTCCTTCCTCAGCCGGACACATGGTTTAGCATCTGAGCACAAGGGAAGGTCTTTCACATTGAGCCTTTTCTGGGGCCCATGTGATACTGCATCCGCAGTTCCATTGCAGCCGCCTTCTCCTGAGTCTCCTTCTGCATCTTTGGGATCATTCCAACAATGGAGGAGAGGGCCTGTCCCAGCTCTACTGGGAGACCGGCCGATGTTGAGGGAATAGGCTCCGGGATCTGAACCGGAGTAGCCGACACCTCGTCGACCTCTTCCTCTACAACGTCTGGGACTTGAACTTCACCCTGGGCTTCTGCCATTAGGTCTTCCTCCAGACGCTCGTCCACGACAGATATCCTGTCATCTAACTGGATGTCTTGCATAGCGACCGAGACTTCAGCATCCACCTGGATCTGAACTTGGGGGATCTCCTCTTGAGGCTGGGGAATCACTGCATCAGCTGATGCCTTAGGGAAAAGATACGCCCTCATCTTCTCACTTGGAAGATAAGGTCCAGAGGTGTTCTTCTGGAAGCCCCTTACCCAGGTACGAAGCTTCTCCCTTGCTTCCGCCATCCTAGGGGAATCAAAGGCCTCCGTAATTAGAATAATGCACACAGTACATACCTGACGGTCCCAATACCGAAGATCACCCTTGGAGACAGCGCATGCTGCGTGTCTCCTACCAAACTCATGTCCGCAGAGGCTCTTGCTGCGGACGTTGCAGAAGACACTTCCGCACTTCGGAGGGTCCTTCTGTAAAGAGAAGAAATTTCCATGAGTATCAAGTGAACTATGTATCACTGGATATGCATAGTATAGCATAACAATTCAGAAAGGAAAGACACACACTTGTGTTTCCTTCACAACTAATTGCTGCAGCCTTCCAGATAATAAAATCGAATGGTTAATCTCTTCTAGAATAACCAATGCAAAGTTTCCAGAGGAAACCGGTGGAGCTTACACCTAAGCAATGATTTTAAAATCCTGGATAATAGACAGGAAAGAACTCACTTTCCTATCTGTAGGGCAACAGCAAAGGGCTGTGCAAGAAAACACAAAAGTGTTAGAACACACAGTGCTGTACCAAAACCCATACTATAGTTTTCTTCTTACAGTACCTGTTATACTGAAGAATACTGGTACAGTATAGGAGGTTATGTGCCGGCCGGCAAGTGCCGGCCGGCACACACCATAACTAGCTTTAAAGTATACTACTTAACAGCTATAAGGCGGCAGAACGCTGGTTCAAATGCATGTGCCGGCCGGCAGTAACTGCCGGCCGGCACAGCCAATGTCGGTCGGCAATGACTGCTGACCGACCACTACACAAGGTAGTACCCGGCTGCCGGCCACACTCTTGGCGACCAGCAGACAAGGGCTGACATTAGCCGGCCGGCAGAGGTACAGGACCGATGCAAGCCGGCAGCAAAAGAACCAGAGGACTACAACTGCCCGGCTGCCGGCCTCATAGGCCGGCAGCCGGGTCATGTACAGCACTAGAAGAAAACAGAATGGATGCCGGGATAAGAGTGCACACTACCTCCAAGCCCGGCAATCCGAAAGAGTGCATATAAGGAAGGGGAGAATCTAATTCAGGCTTTCTGACCAATGCCGTCTGACTCTGCAGGCAGGTATGGATGAGGGACCAAGGGAGGTCCGGGCAGCACTCAAAACAGAAGACCCTTGCCGGCCAGCAGCTCTGCCGGCCGGCAAGGGACTGAGTCAATTCCACATCCTAACCTATTCTAGGTCCAGATGTAGAATGACGTACAGTACTGTAATGGCTAGGCCATTACAGAGATAGAGGGGGAAGGGACGAAAGAGGGTCCTACCAACCTTGCTTTAGTGACGGATCACCCGCAGCCAAGAAACTCATCTTAGCCTAAGGGAGATCCAAGGGGGGAGGCCAGCAATACTTGCCAGCTCCCAGAGCACCAAAGCAAGGAAGGTGTTGCTACTCCCAGGGAAAGAAACTTATCCTCCCCCGAGAACAGCAACAAGGACTATTCTGGTAGATCACAAAAGAAGGAATCATCTCGTACAGAAACCTTCGGTAGTGACCTAAGGAGGCTAAGCCTCCTATGTCTGTGTCAGGCCAGCGAGGGAGACTCTACCCCAAGCCAGACAAACACAGACTCAGACTAAAAAACTCTGTTGTTCTGTCCCTCTTTGAACCAGACTTACTGGAACAGGAAGGTACAGTAACACCCAGGTATAGTTTTATCGAAAATTAATTCAGATAAACCACTCGGGGATAAGCCCAAGGCTTAAACAGAGGGAAAGGGATTGCATACCTTCTCCAAAGAAAGGAAAGCAACCGGGGAGTATGAGAAAGTATACTAAGGCTCCATAAGCAACTTGTATCTGTGTGCCAGTGAGTGATTACACTTTTGCGACCCTATAAATATCATGATTTAACGCGGATAACAAAAGGCTATCGAGTGCAATATAGCTACAAGTTTTCGTGAATAGTCAGTGATTAGTTTGAGGTCGGAGAAGTGGGATAAAACGTCGGCATAGAATAGTTATCTTGTGAATTACTAAAAATCTAATCAAGATGGCTATGTACAACACGGGCAAGGCTTGGAGAGACATCGCTGGACTCAGCAAAAATAAATTCCATGAGTTGGCGAAACAGGAGCTCGACCGTCTGATAACAGAGGTCACTAGTAACGTCAACCAATGTGACGGAAAAATATTCGCAGACATATTGAAACAATATGATCCAATAAACTGGAGAAAATCTGCGGAAAACATCAGCAAAATAATAGAAGAAATTCCAAAGAAAATCCAAGTGTTAAAGAGACTTATAAAGAAACTCTACATCAATCAACACATTCCATCAAAGAACAATAAGAAGTCCAATATGGTGAATATGCTGATTGATGCAATGGGAAAAAGAATGCCAAAATGGTGTAATACATGTAAGATATGGTATTCCATTAATAATCCTCAACAATTGATTAGAAAATGTGATGCCTGTCATGTCCCAACACATCCCACATGTGCTGAAATACAGCAAAAAATAAAAAATAATGACACAAAGGTATTCTGCTCAACATGCTTAGTCTGGATAGAAAATATAATTAAGTCGAGACTAAATCTGCAAATAGTTGAAGATAAAGAAGAGGAAGAAGAAGAAATAGAAGAAGAAGAAGAAGAAAAAGAAGAAAAAGAAGAAGAGAACAATGAACAGGATATGTGTAAGGATGCAGAAGAAATCATTGATATAACCTATGATGCCATCCAACAACATACTTATGAAGAAATAAATTACCTGATGGAAACAAATAATAGACCCAAGAGACTCTACCCGGACCTACATAATTTTAGGGAAGAGCAAGAACAAGAAAAAATAGAAAAGAAGGATATAGTCTGCAATATGCTGAAAAGAGGGAATTGCAGATTTGGCGAAAGATGCTACTACAAGCATCCAAAGATATGCCATAATTATGAAATATATGGTAAATGTGCGTATTTAGACGGATATGGAGACGAATGCAGAGATCTCCATCCAAAAATATGCAAAAACCTAAAAGAAGGAAAAGGATGCATTTACAACAAAAAATGTCGATATATGCATCCTGCAACCATGAATGAAAGTAAGAAAACTCAGCAAACTGAAAAGAAAAATGAAAGCAAAAAAGAAACAAAAAAAGAAACAAAAAAGCAGGCCGTGTATATACCGCGCTTTGAACCAAGAGCCCCAAGATATGAGGCCTTTCAACCCAAACCGGCACATTTAGAGCCCAACTACAAAGAATGCATCTATAATGCCAGGGGTTGGTGCAGATATGGGGACAGTTGCAGGTATACACACACAAATAAATATGAAGGCGAAAGAGCAAATATAATAGAAAAGTTGGATTTTTTAATGGCAGAATTCCGGGAAATGAAGAAAAGAACATCATATCAGAACAGGAAGGAAGCATGGGAGAATCCATATTATTACCAATATTAAATAATGGGGATGAAACACAAACCATAAAAGTAATGAATGCACAGGGTTTAGTCACGAGTAACTCTAAAAGGAAAATAGAGTTCTTAGAAGAACTAACCCAAATTGAAAAAATAGATATATTAAATATAAGTGAAACATGGTATTCCCAAGAGACTGGCAGTGATGACCAGATAAAGGGTTTCCAAACTTATAGATCAGACAGAAAAAATAGGAATCAAGGGGGAACCGCAATATATGGAAGAGACATAAATCAAGGAAAAGTATGTGAAAAATACAGCAACACAGAATGTGAATTGATTGCGGTAGAATTTGAATTTGAAAAACTAATGAATATTGTAGTTTACAGACCCCCAAACACTAAGGAGTTTGACATAATAATAGAAAAAATAGATGATATATGTAGAAACCATAAAGACTGGAATATACTCCTATCTGGAGATTTTAACTTTCCTTTCGTGGATTGGAAAGAACGGATAGAAGAAAGTGGTTGTATGTATACATATAAAAAAGATAGTAATAGTAGCGCAGAAGATAAGAGGCAATTTGAAAAGCTTCAAGATATGCTATTAGAACATAATATGCAACAAATAAACCACATTCCAACAAGAAAGGAAAATATCCTAGATCTAGTATTTGTGAATGAGGTGAATTATGTTAAAGAAATAATAGTGTATAACACGGGAATTTCAGACCACAATGTCATAGAATTGATAGTTCATTCCAAAGCAAGTGATCACAGAATTAATAAAAGCACAAAACTTTGGGAAGGATATGGAAAATATAACTTTTACAGTAAGAATATAAAATGGTCAGAAATAAATGAAGAACTGAATAAAGAATGGAAAAATGTATTTATAAGTGATAATATACAGGTAAATACAGATATACTGTACAAAATACTGGAGAAAATTGTTGAAAAATATGTACCGAAAAAAAACAATAAACAAAAGACGTGCATACCAAGAGACAGAAGGATCTTATTTCAGAAAATTAAAAAGTGGAAGAAAAATCTTGCAAAAGAAAAAAATGTGTGGAAAATGAGGGAAATAAAATGTAAGATAGAAAATGCAGAACAAAAGATTATACAGTCAAAAGAAAATGAAAAAAGGGACTTAGAAGAAAGGACACTTCAAAATATAAAAAGAAACCCCAAAGTACTTTACTCCTATGCAAAAAAGATGAATAAAAGGAGAATAGAAATAGGCCCTCTAAGAATTGAAGGACGGCTAACGAATGAAAAAAAAGGAAATATGCAACATATTAGCAGAAAAATATAAGAGTGAGTTCACGCCAAGAATTGCGAATGAGAATAATGAAACAGAAATGAGAGAAGAAAATGTTGAATATCTAACGGATATAGATATTAATGAAGCAGATATTGTCACGGCTATAAACGAAATTAAAAATGGATCGGCAGCCGGACCAGATGGAGTTCCAGCGATTTGGTTAAAAAAAACTGCAAACACTATCGCGAAGCCACTTGCAATACTGCTATGACAGAGTATAGATATGAGCGAGATATATGTTAAACATAAATTAGCTTATATAACCCCTATCTTCAAAAGTGGATCAAGACTAGAGGCAAGCAATTATAGACCTGTTAGTCTAACATCACATATTATGAAAGTGTATGAGAGGGTAATAAAAAAGAAAATAATGAACCATTTGGTCAAAAATAATTTGTTTAATATGGGTCAACACGGTTTCGTACCTGGAAAAAGTACACAGACCCAACTGATAGCTCACTATGAAAACATATACAATAATATGATAAATGAAAAAGACACAGATGTGATCTATCTAGATTTTGCAAAAGCCTTTGACAAGGTAGACCATAACATATTGGAGAAAAAAATGAGAAAGCATAATATTGTGGGAAAGATAGGAAAATGGGTAAAAGAATTCCTGCAAAACAGAAAACAGATAGTGGTTGCAAATGACGAGAAATCAGATGAAGCCCAGGTAATATCTGGTGTGCCCCAAGGTACGGTATTAGCTGCACTGCTATTTGTTATTATGATCTCAGACATAGACTGTGATGTTGAAAACTCCGTAGTGAGAAGTTTCGCCGATGACACAAGAATAAGTAGAGAAATTACTTGTGATGAAGATAGGAACTCACTACAAAGAGATCTAAACAAAATATATGAATGGGCGGAGATAAATAGGATGGTATTTAACTCTGATAAATTCGAATCAATAAATTATGGAAACAGAGAAGGAATGGTGTATGCATACAAGGGACCTAATAATGAGACAATCACAAACAAGGAAGCAATTAAAGACCTTGGTGTAATTTTAAATAGGAATATGTTATGCAACGACCAAATAGCAACACTGTTGTCTAAATGTAAAGCAAAAATGGGAATGTTATTCAGACACTTTAAAACAAGAAAAGCTGAACACATGATTATGCTTTACAAAACTTATGTGCGTAGTACACTCGAGTACTGCAATGTGATATGGTACCCACACTACCAAAAGGATATTGCGCAAATAGAGAGTGTACAAAGGTCCTATACTGCTAGAATAGAAGAAGTTAAGGACCTTGATTACTGGGAAAGACTGCAATTTTTAAAACTATACAGTCTAGAAAGGAGAAGAGAACGCTACATGATAATACAAGCATGGAAGCAAATAGAAGGAATTGCTGAAAACATCATGGAGCTTAAAGTATCAGAAAGAGCAAGCCGAGGTAGATTAATAGTACCAAAAAGCATTCCAGGTAAACTGAGAAAGGCGCACAGGACATTAATCCACTACGCACCAGCATCGATAATGCAGCGACTATTTAATGTGCTGCCAGCTCATCTAAGAAACATATCAGGAGTGAGCGTAGATGCGTTTAAAAATCAGCTCGATAAATACCTAAGATGCATCCCAGACCATCCAAGACTGGAAGATGCAAAATACACCGGAAGATGTATTAGCAACTCTCTGGTGGATATACGAGGTGCCTCACACTGAGGGACCTGGGGGAACCCAAACAAAAAATAAGGCAAAGGTAAGGTAGCCTAGGCACCAAGAGAATCGATTACCTAAATCACCGAAACTCACTCGTATACTATCTTGGAAATATTCCACATAATCTTAAATGTATAAAACATAGCCTAAAGCTTCAATAAAATTTTAATACACTGGGAAAAACCAAAATCAAGCATGAAGTACTAGGACCAAACGACTAGGCTACATGGCCTAGCGTAGGCCAGAATTGGCGAATACTTCGCCAAAAGAATACTAAAGCACGAAAGGAAATCCTATGTAATGCTAAATAGCTAAAATTTATTAAAGCAAAACAACCGGGAGTGTCGCTCTGACTAACTAAACTTATACCTAGCGAGCGACAGCGTCCATGACGC
>NC_090741.1:112334409-112336909 GCF_036898095.1 Palaemon carinicauda
CTTCTGGTTAATCGTAGCCACCTATGATTAATCCTTTGAGTTTAGTCAAAAAGGAACGGCATCTGTCATAAAGCCGCTACGCTTAGTCAGTTTCACTCAGTTTGGATGTATCGTGTCTAAGTACTGTGTTCTTTTTTTCTTGAATTGGTCGAGTTATTTTGACACGAGTATGCTATACAGTGGGTCAAAAATTGTCTCAGCGGCCACGACAGATTGGTTTTAGTATAGTTGAAGGGCATGTTGCTATAGGCTCAGGTTCTCTGACAAGGGAAAATATCCCAGTGTGAAAGGGAATTAAGGAAATGAATAAACGAAAAGAGAATTAGTGAAAAATAATATACAATATATTTAGAACAGTAAAACAATTAAAAAATTTACTGTAATTATATTTTAGGAAGTTTCACCGATTAAAAGTACCCAATTAGGAAGATCATAACTATTAAGATTAAATTGATACCTAATATTTTTAACTTTATGGTATCCTCCAAGAAAGTCTGAATAAAAGTATGGTCAGAATTTTAATAAAAATCTTATGCAACATGCATAACGAACTAATTGAATATCGGTACCAGAGATTGTTATCTAGTTACAAAATAACAGATTTTATAGACCGAAAGTTCCTGTCCAGCAAATTATTATTATTATTATTATTATTATTATTATTATTATTATTATTATTATTTGAACCACCTGTGTGTCGCACGAGCATACATAATAACGACATTTCTCCTTTTTTGTATATAGTATCCTTTGTATTTTCGCTCTGCCCTCACACTGATAGCGACTTGTTTTAGTTTGTGTGCATATTCCATTGTGACCAGTTAACAATGGAAGATGCAGACACGCTAAAACAAGTTACTGTCAGTGCGATGGGAGATTGAAGATACAAAGGAGACTATATACAAAAAAGAGAAATGCCGTTTCTATGTACGCTCATGTGACACAAGGGTGGTACATGGCTCCCCTATAAAAATGACATACTGTAAATGTTGAATAGGACGTCCTTTTCTAGAGAGGTGAACTATGGGCGGGTCATCTGGCAGCAGATAAGCAGGTTTTAGACAATCAATGGAATGCTTTCTGATTGCGTCGGATCACCAGGAAAGGACCCGTGGAAGGGCCGTTAGTGTTGGCTTACTAATGTCGTTGGCTGGGAAGACCTGTGTTGCAGAGTGCAAGTGTGTCTGTATGTGATGCTTCATTGAAGGCTTGTAAGTCTGGTGGCTTGGATTAATATTCCCACGACGTGATGTATGTGCTGGAGATCGTCAGAGGAGGTTGCAGGAAAAGGAAATTCGGCAGGGAGGACCAACAGGCCGCCATACACCATTTCAGGTGCCGAGACGTCTGAGTCGTTTATAGTAGTGGTCCTTAGTCCTAGAAGGACCCAGGGAAGCTGAGTAAACCAGTTGGAGTCCTTGCAGCAGGATATTATCAAAGCTGCTTTCAAGGTGCGATGAAAACGTTAAACCATTCCATTGGCAGCGGGGTTATAGGCAGTTGTCTGATGTAGGGTGAGGTCCAGAAGATTCGCTAATGATGTCCACAATTGAGAGGTGAAAGTGATATCCCAATCAGAAGTAAAATGCTCAGGGATGCTAAATCTTGCTATCCATCCTGAGAGTAAGGCAGATGTATATGAGGCTGACGTTGCAGTTTCAATGGGGAAGGGCTTCAGGTCAACGAGTGGAGTGGTCGATGACAGTAAACAGGTAACTGTGTCCTTGTGATGTGGGTAGGTGACCAATAATATTGTCTTGAATGTTGGCGAAACGACGCTTAGGTTGAGGAAAGGTGCCCACTCTGGAATCCGTGTGTCGACGTACATCGGAAGTTTAACAAGAAGTACAGGCGCGGACCCAATCATTAGCATCCTTAGTAATGCCGTGCCAAATGAACTTTATCTTCAGCAGCTGTGCAGTAGAACAGTGCGAGGGATGTGAGAGGCCATAAATGAAATCAAACACCTGTCGGCGCATGGGAGCAGGAATCCACGGTCGAGGTCTACCAGTACTGACGTCACAGAAGAGGGTGGTGTTGGAGTCGTTGAGGGGGACGTCTTCCCAACGGAGGGATGTGCAGGATGTCCTACTTGCTTGATATTCTGGATCCTGTCGTTAAGCTTCAGCCAAGGCGTTGTAATCCAATCCCCGTTGAACCGCGGCCAACGTGTTTCTTGACAGGGCATCGGAAACAGGATTCATTTTCCCAGAGACGTGTTCAAAGGTGCAATTGTATTTAGCCACGGTGGAGAGATGTCGGCATTGACGGGCGGACCAAGCATCTGACTGTCGAGTGAAGGCGTGCACCAGAAGCATGTGGTTTGTGCGAATGACGAAGGGCGTACCTTCTAAAAAATGGCGAAAGTGACGGATAGCCAAGTGCACCACCAGCAATTCGCAATCGAAGGTGGAATAACCCGATTCTGCCTTGGACATTTCTCTGCTGAAGAAGGCCAATAGGCGGGGGAGAGCTGTTGACCACCTGTTCAAGCACTTCA
>NC_090741.1:112341909-112354409 GCF_036898095.1 Palaemon carinicauda
TCTAACGTTGCCTTTCTTCATCTTCTGTTGTTATAAAATGTCCATCCCTCTTTTTGATGGTTATAAGCTTCTTCTTTTTCTTGCCCCTCGTCGAGATTTCATCAGTAATTTTATGAGCAATCCTTACACCATACCCCTTCCCCGAATTCATAGCTTTATCAGCCTCATCTGCTTCCTTGTATAAAATTGTTCAAAGTCATTCTTTGCGTTTCTTTTGAATTCACTATCAATACTGGAATACTTGGCATGTTGTACCCGGTAGTTTTCATTACTTCCTCGAAAACTTTCAACAATCAATTTCTGTTTCTGTCTCCTTTTTAGTATCCCACGTATCAATTGATATCTATGGCTTTCTCTTTGTAAATACATGTCCTAATACTTCACTGCCAACTGACTGATATATATTCTTAATATCCTACTATTCTTCATCAATTACCTGCTCTGCATCTCTCAAAGTCTTTAAGATTGCAGATCGATTTCTACTTTCAATTGCAGATATTTCTCTGGGCTCATCTTCTCGAAGCTTAGTTATCTCAAACCTAGGTATTATATCTGCATTTCTCCTGGGCACTTTCAGTTTTAATTTCATTGTTGCTATAAGGAGTTGGTGATCACTACCAACATCTGCAACTCTATAGCTTCTTAAACTTCTCAGAGTCCTCCTTAGCTCTTTATCAATGGCTATGTGATTAGTTTGATTTATGTAATTTCTATATTTTAAAGACCACGTATATATATGGATGTCCTTGTTTTGGAAATGAGTACCTCCAATGACATCATTGTTTGCAGAACAGAAACTTATAAAATGTGCTCCAATTTCATTTACAACCCCACCAAGACACTCAAAAACCATCATTTTCTCTGTACCTTGAGTATTCCTTCGTACTTTAGCAATGAAGTCACCAATCACAATTTTCATATCTTACTCAAGGGCATCATATATTACACGTTGCAGTTCTTCAAAATATTCATCTCCCCTTTCTTCAAAGGAATACTTTGTTGGGTCATAAAAAATATAATACTCATATTATACTGCCTTAACTTGACCTTTGCGGGTAACAATCCACTGTTTACAGGTCTCCACTTGCTTAAAGCCTATTCTCCTCTTGGTGTCATCATCATTCTTACCTCTTCTCTTCCAACTCCATCTGTTCTTCCTGAATATATATTTTATTATAAGGTATGGATCCGGGGACTGAGCACCAAAAATGTATAATACGAATATGACTCCTGAAGTTTGGGAATTAAAAAAAATATACTATATAATGGCTTGTGACTGGGAATCAAACATATATTATAGATACTATGACTAGCTAGTTATGTAACCTATCGAAGTCTAAACTCCCTTGTTTGCTTCTATGTTAAAACTTTTACATTTTAGAGACCGTTAAATAACTCCCAGACAGCAATATATAAAACACTGAATATCCAAAGGTGTCTTAAGCACACTCATAGCTAAACTGGGTAGTTACTATTAAGTCTTAATACAAATTATCTAACTCTCACCGTGGTTCTTAAGAATCGAGCGGAAACTGGTCGTAAATAGTGATGATTGGAATATACTCTTTACAAAAATAAATATATTTTATATAAATTACAATACTTTGAGAAGAATTTTAATAACAAAATTAAGTCACTGGAAAAAATATTAAATGTGAACAAAATTTAGAATAATAAAAAAAATGTAACGATCTGAAATTTATATTAACTTGGCTTGAACTATTATATCTGGATAAACCTTAACATAAAAAAAGAAATAATGCAATGAAAATAATACAAATGTTTGAAATAATTATGAAATACTAATATGTTTAAGTTTGACAGTAATTGAATAATAGTTAACCAAATCACTTTATAAACCTATCCTGCCTACAGGGTATTTTACAAAAAAGTTATACAATGCCAACACTCACCCAAATACAATGAATTAAAAGATCACCATTTACTCTGGCGTGGCACACAATTTGCTTTGGGGCACAGAGTCACTTAGGAGAGGACACACTAACGTAATAAACACTTTAAAAATACTGTTTGCTAGCATGAGAGAGAGAGAGAGAGAGAGAGAGAGAGAGAGAGAGAGAGAGAGAGAGAGAGAGAGAGAGAGAGAGAGAGTGAGGGGAAGGGTGCGGATATAACTAGATCCAACCTTTGGTTGCCTATACATGAAAGTTTGTCTAATTCCAGAATGTTCCAACTTGTTTGGGAAGCGTGGACGTTTTTACCAAGTCTCAAAGTTGCCAAATATTACTCTCCCAAAAGCTGTATGTACGCTACGCCAGACGACTCTCTCTGTCAGGTAGCTCCACCCACCCATTATAACTGGAAAAAAAAAAAGATAACCTCCTCTCACTGGGTATTCATGAGCCTTGAAAAACATATGGTAAAGAACATTCTAAAGCACATGTACTAAAAGTTTCTCTCAAACATGATGCAATACATCATAGATATAAAAAAACATTACCTAAGCCCTTGTTCCTATCTCTACTGAATCCTACAACACTCTCAAATAGACAACGTAAGACTTTGTAGTAATCATACGTAAAATAAAAAGTTGATTCTTTAAAAAAAAATACATAAATTCACATATATCCACTTGAATAAAATTACCATAAAATTCACGACAAAAGTCTCACGTAATTTATATGAAATTCTTGTATGTACAGTTGCCTCAAAGTATTCCTTTACCCCTTACGCTTATGTTTTATGAAAATAGTATGGTAACACCGCAATGAAAGCCTATTTGTCTTGTAACGAAGGACGTGAATGGTCGAGCTATTGGTATGCCAGTGCTCCTATTTTTATAAACACTACTGTAGACAATATATTAATGATATACGAATAATAGTTCACATTACAAGTGAAATAAGTTGCTGTTAAATACTTAGAAAAATAGTATAGTAACAGAGTAGTAATAATAGCAATGGTAAAAATCATATTCATTCCTGATTAATCAGACATCGTCAACCTTCGTTACATTCAGTTGAGGCAGGCGTTTGCTGAAATCCAACTTTAGTTCATAGTAGATATATGGGTTCTTTTTCAGAACATAATTATTTGAATGGAAATACGCTTTCGATTTATATAATCCATCAATTTATAAAGAAATGAAATCATAAACCGCAAATTTCAAGACCTATAAATATAATTTCATAAAGGCAATTATGATAGCCATTGACAGGTCATGATACGGAAGGCTTGGGGAAAAATTAATAGACAACCCGATGTATAAAGGAACAAATATATCCAGTGTATCATTCATATATATATATTTTTTTAATTCGAGCCACGTCTCACCAGAGTAGCCTAGATGGAAATTTCTCTGGGCGGTAATTAAACTCGAGTCATCTGAGTAACAACACACCTTAACCACCCTGATGGTCTTTATATCATTGGTATTTATGGTTGCACACCGATAAAATCGTACTCATATAGATAAGAGAGAGAGACTGAACTATGGTTGGGTTTATTTTATGTCAATTTCGTTGGTATTATTGAACAGTACTATATAAACCTTTTTTAATACCTTGAGAATGACACAGGGACTCGATTAAAGCTGTATAACTCAGAAAGAGAGAGAGAGAGGCGGGGCCAGTAAGTGATGTCGTGACCTCTGTTAGTCCATTATGTCATTCTCTTGAGTAGCGGTTTAGTGACTAGAGTAGACAATGGATCGCAATCAACAAAGAATCAGCAATAGGAGCAGAATTGTAGGCATGAGAGACTCTGGCATGTCTTACAAACGTATTGCAAGAGAATTAGGAATTTCATTGCCAACAGTTCGACTTTGGTGTCGAAGATGGGAAGAGTCTGGAAACCTCAACGACAGGCCAAGAGCTGGTGGGCCAAGAAAAACGACCCCAGAAGAAGATAGGGCGATTTCGGAAGTAGCCACGCAAAGCCCATTTATAAATGCAGTTGCCATAAGGGACACACTGAACTTGCGTGTTTCGTCTGGAACTATAAGAAAAAGGCGCCACGCAGACGGTATCCACCATAGGACTCCGGCGGTGAAACAAAAGCTGGAGGATCGTCATAAAACGGCACAGCTGGAATTTGCTCAACGTTATTTGGAAGAGGGGTTAGACTTCTGGGGCAGAGTAATTTTCAGTGACGAAAAGACCTTCGCTTCTAACACGCATGGTCGTCTGCATTGCTGGAGGCGTGATAACACGAGATACGACAGCCAGAATATTTATCAAGTAGCCAGAAGCGGCCATATCACCTGTAACGTTTGGGGGTGGATACACCTGCATGGCGTTGGTGAATTGGCCGAGATCAGTGGAAGGTTCAACGCTGAGCAGTATCTCGAAATTTTGGAAGAGGTGATGGTTCCTTTCGTTCGCGCTTATGCTCTTCCTTATCCTGAGCAGATAATTTTCATGCAGGTATGTGCATTGTTTTTTTTTTTTTTTTTTTAGTTATATGAATGCCCTTTCTTGACAAATATGGTATCAACTCATTGCTGATATTGGTCATAAAGTAGTTTCAAATTACTCAATAAGACTTTTGTCTTGGATTTATTAGTTTTATAACTGTAAAAGGATCTTACATCAACATCATTGATCTACATTCCCTGATGAATCTAAAGCGGCCAAATAAAGCCACAGAAATTGTTACAAGGTATTTTTTGCCTCTTCATGAAAAGTAGACCAAATATTCTTATCAACACACAACACCCACGTCTCCTCCTTGGCTACTCAAGCCCTTTTATTAATCATTATTGTGACTTCTTTTGCTGGACTAAACGGCATTATTTTGCCGTCATTTATATTGAAAATATAAATTGTTCTCCTTCCACCTTGTTCTAACAGTATGATTAATCAGTTATATTATTTCTTTTAGGATAACAGTTCCATCCATACTGCGAGGATTGTCCGAGCATGGTTTGCTGAACAGCGCGACATTGTTCTCCTTCCCTGGCCGAGCAAAGCATGCGACTTGAACCCGATCGAAAATGTCTGGGGGAACATCGTCAACAGCTGGGAGCAGGGTCAGGAGCGTAACCACCAGCGTCTTTTCCAGCATGTTCTCAACGATTGGGAACTGTTCCGCCGCAACCGACAAGTTGTGTATAACCACGTCTCGTCAATGCAAAACAGATTGCAAGATGTAATTGCACATAATGGTGGATGGACAAAATATTAATGTTTCAAATACGATCTTGTTTTACTTATTTTCTTTTTTACAATTCAACATTGTATAACTAGAATTAAATAATTTATTTCCATAGTGATTTCACTAAACCTTGCCCACAAATGTAAGGAATGTTATGAGAATGGAAACTGAAAAAAAAAATAATAAGCTTCAATCAACCAGTATCGCTTGAGTACTAAAACAAAAGGTTAATACGAAGTTATGATTGCGATTAAACATTGAATATCACAAATATGTAATACATAGTTTTCAGATATTTGCTATAAATTCATCGATGAATCCAGCTGATTTTAATAAAGAAAATTCATAATTATATAATAAAAGACTTGGGTATTTTATTTTTTACCAACGATTAAGACCAAGGCCAGCTCAACTGAGGGTGCAATTTAGTCATTTAAGTTAAATGTAAAATAAAAAAAAAAAAATTCTAAACCTGACGATAACTGAAAGCAATTCAATCCATCTCTTTATCTCTATGTATCTACCCATCTATGGTGCATCTAGTTGCAAGTTTTAATTGCTATTTATCTTATCTAGAATATTTAGTATTAAAAGTGATATCTTACGAAGCACTTACATTCCCTAAAGTAATTCCGTTGTCAAGTGGGCTTTTGACAACCGATAAATTCTCGAACTGCCCGTCATGAATTTATACCTTACTACTCTGAGAATGATCATCATGGAATTTATTTTCATAAAAATTAACATGCGACTGATGATTCCTTCTTGATGTTTTGTTAGGTCATATGTGGAGGGAAATATTACATATTGAACGAGATCTGTGAGACAGCTAGTTTGACGTCAATAACTTGTTTCAGACCCCCACCGTATTGTAATAAGTATTGAAGACACAAGGATATCGGAGTTATCTTATTATATGATGACATGGCTATACAACATTTATTTAATCGAGTCCCTGTTGTCATTATCAAGGTATTATAAAAGGTCTATATAGTATTATTTGATAATACCAACGAAATTGACAAAATAAAACCAACCATAGTTCAGTCTCTCTCTCTCATCTATATGAGTACTGATTTTATCGGTGTGCAACCATATCTACCAATGATATAAAGACCATCAGGGTGGTTAAGGTGTGTTGTTACTCAGATGACTCGAGTTTAATTACCGCCCAGAGAAATTTCCATCTAGGCTACTCTGGTGAGACGTGGCTCGAATTAAAAAAATATATATATATGAATGATACACTGGATATATTTGTTCCTTTATACATAGGGTTGTCTATTAATTTTTCCCCAAGCCTTCCGTATCATGACCTGTCAATGGCTATCATAATTGCCTTTATGAAATTATATTTATAGGTCTTGAAATTTGCGGTTTATGAACTCATTTCTTTATAAATTGATGGATTATATAAATCGAAAGCGTATTTCCATTCAAATAATTATGTTCTGAAAAAGAACCCATATATCTACTATGAACTAAAGTTGGATTTCAGCAAACGCCTGCCTCAACTGAATGTAACGAAGGTTGACGATGTCTGATTAATCAGGAATGAATATGATTTTTACCATTGCTATTATTACTACTCTGTTACTATACTATTTTTCTAAGTATTTAACAGCAACTTATTTCACTTGTAATGTGAACTATTATTCGTATATCATTAATATATTGTCTACAGTAGTGTTTATAAAAATAGGAGCACTGGCATACCAACAGCTCGACCATTCACGTCCGTCGTTACAAGACAAATAGGCTTTCATTGCGGTGTTACCATACTATTTTCATAAAACATAAGCGTAAGGGGTAAAGGAATACTTTGAGGCAACTGTACATGAGAGGGGCTCATTTTACGGGCTGGATAGCATCTCTTCAATGAACAAATGAAAACAATATAAATGAATATATATAAAATTATTGATAAACTAAGATATATACTCTACACTAGACCATCTTTGTAAGATAGCTCCCCACCAAAGAGATTATTTATTTCCGGTCCGAATCCATCAATCCAGTGAGAGATAAATAATCTGCAACCATGTTATCTTTACATAAATACAATACTGTTGCAAACATAATGACTACTTAGTTAACCTTTGATTATCATTTTTCATCTTATACACAAATGTTAAAGGATTGTGATCAGAAAATACCATAATCGCTTCATTTTGTGGTCGACTTACATAAATTAGAAACCGGTTCATAGCTGTGATCAGCACCAACAGTTCAGTTTTAACTGTCGAGTCGACTCATTGCTTCTTCTTCAGCTACGATGACATAAGGCACACAGGATAAAGAATTCCTTCCTTATCTTCTTGCAATAAGACAGCTCCAATCCGGTTATCAGACGCATCCACATGGATAAGGAATTTCTCGTTGCAATCCGATGCTTGAAGTCTCGGCTTCGAAATTAATATGTCCTTCCTCAGATTTTTCCTTTTTCCATGATACCTGGATAACATAGGTCCGTCCACTGCTTTCCTTCAAAATCCGGAATGGTTCTTGTAACTCGTTGGTGACAGGGAATCTTCTTTCCGATGCGTAGAACAACACCTGCTGTCCTACCGTAACCTGTCTGTTCATACTTTTCATGACAAACCTTTTTTCAGTCGTCCTTGAAGTGTCGTCTTCATGCCTTCTGGGGAAAATTTCCTTACCTCGCCAATCCTCTTCCCCAAATTCTTGACATATTCTCCTTCCATTTTCTCTCAAGCCTTCCATTTTTCTGCTTTAATTTTCTTCGGGCCTTTCCTGAAGGGTTCTCCTTGTATTTCCAGGGGGGTGGGGGGGTAAGAGAGCTTCCTTGATGCACTCGTTGGGCTTTTCAGTTGTTTGACATATGTGACATTCACGGCAAAACTCGTTCACGTCCTTACGCATGCCAGGCCAGAAAAGTGTTTAATTATTTTGTCCATCGACTTCCTTATCCCCATACGATCTGTCTTGTACACTACCACGATCACCTGTCTTCTCAACAATGCGGTGATTAATATCTGTCGATATATCCCCATTCGGCATTCCCAGGGATATCAGTGGGTCTATGTTTCCTCTTAAGCAACCTATCCTTAAGATACTAACAGGTCAGAGACTGCTGTGTCTCTGTCTCTTCCACTACACCGTTGCAATCTTATCAGCATGTTCCTACTCACTAGTCCCACTTCTAACTTTGGATTTTCAATTTCTTCTTTGTCTACTTGTCTGTAACTCGCTCAATCTTGCTCGAGCTTACTCTTAAGTTCCCTTCTTGCATATCATCATGGGAATCCTCTTTTTCGAAAAACAAATCTTTTTCGATTTCTTTTTCTTTTTTGTCCTCTTGTCCACACGTCTGTCATTCCTCTTTGCATGGGCTTAATCTTGAGCTCTCTGCTTGCGTAACACCAAAGGAATCCTTTTCTTCAGAAAACAAATATCCCAAATTTATTTCTTAAAGGTCCATTGTGTCTTTGTCCTCTTGTCCACTCGTCTATCATTCCTCAAGCTCGGGCTTAGTTGAGAATTTTACTCTTGCGTACTATCAAGGGAATCTTCTTTTTCAGAATACATATCCTCCAGATTCCTTTCTTCCAGGTCCATTTTTTTTTGTCCTTTTGTTCACTTCTTTGTCGCTCCTCTTTGCTCAGGCTTGCTCGGGATTTCTTTCAAGTTCATCACTCCTTCGATTTCTTCTTCCTCTTCTTTTGCAGCCACTTCTTTCTTCATACTCCTAGTCGTAACACAACTAGGAACCAGAGACTAGTAGTCCTAGCGTTCAGTCGTAGGACTTTACCTCAAAGGTTTCTCCATTACAATGGGACAAGGCACGAACGGCGCTCCACCAACCTTATTACCCAACAGGACATCTACTCCTTTGAAGCCACTGAATCCTGAACCGCAAAGTCAAAATTGCCTGTCACCAACTCGCATAACAGTTTTAAACGGCAAATCGGGGTGAGCTCCTTACCTCCTATTCCATTCAAAATAATTGAGTCCCATGTGAGAGACTGTTCAACCATAGGATGTACTCCCCGTACAACCACACTATGGTTCCAACCTGTATCGTGTATTATCCTGACCGGGGTTTGCTGACTCCCATCTATTGCTGCTAATATACCTTCATAAATATATGGTTTAAACGCATCCGTGCTGTTTGGTTTTGTCCAGTTCGTCATGTAAACGGTGGCTGGTTCATGTTCCTCTCCATCCTTTCTCGATTTTTTCTTAGTCTTCGCATTCTGTGAAATCGAATTATCATTAATCAATAGGACAACTACTTTAGGTTTGTTTGACCAACATTCCTTACTGATATGGCCTCTCTTGCCACAGTTAAAACTGACGATATCGCTGCGACCGTTTCAAAATGATCGAAGAATTCATCTGGGGATTCTTTTGTGTACCTAGGAATTAGCCTCTGAGCTTCTGACACATTAAACACGGTTAGTGCCTAGCAGGCGTCGTTTCTGGCAAGGTTTGTGCTTTCAGCTGGGCGCGTACATCCAAAAGCTCTAACTCCTGCGTATACCTTGCTTCTTCCATCACTTTCTGTTTCACATGTTGTCTTTCTTCTCTCTCTTCTTCTTCTTTTGTCTTCCATTTTCTTCGCATATCGTCTTTCTTCTCCCTCTTCTTCTTCTCGCCTGGCTTCCGTCAATCTTCCATGTCTTGCAGTCTCTCTGTTTCTTTCTCTTCCACCATCATTTTCAACTCAATCAAATTCTCCTCCGCTGAAAAATGTGGAATCTCAGCTTCTACATCCTTATCTGCTTTCATGCCTTCAGTTTAAGGGTCAACCGGTCGTTGCTTGGCTAAAAATTCTTCCTCAAATCCCTCCAACCGATCACGAGATGCCACAATATTCTCTTCCAGCAACTTTCCAGAGTTTATCAATGTTTCTGAAGCTAGTCACTCGATTTGGGCCTTATTCATCCCACTCGTAGCATGGCCACCACATGCCATTAAGATCGAGAGCCACTGAGCTTTAGTTACATTAGCTTCTGGATATTCCTGAGCAGTTGGGTTACTTGAATACTCTTGGATATTAAACTGTGCCCTCTTGTAATTCAACACTAATTAATGCATCTCCAAAAATAATATACTGAAAATAATCAAAACCCTATCAACACTGTAATAATCAAAAACCTTGTATCAAAAACACGCCCTGTTATCACCAATATTTAAAACAGACTCGTTCCATCCCATGAGTCTGGCCACCAAAATATATTATACTGTATTGATCACGGGTCTTAGCACCCAAAATATACTGTACTATTATGACTCCCGAAGTCTGAGCATTAAAAAATATACTATACTACGGCTCGTGACTGGAAAAAAGAAACATATAATATTATATACAGTACGACTGGCAAGTTGTTCAACCTCTCAAATTATATACTCCCTTTTTTGCTTTTACATAAAAAAGTTTACAATTTAAAGCATTAAAACACGAATTCTAAGACCGTTAAATAGCTCCCAGACAGCAATATATGAAATAATGAATATCCAAAGGTCTTTTAAGCACACTCAAAACTAAAATGGGTAATTACTTGAGTATTATTAACACTTATTTAATTCTCACTGTGGTTCTCAACAGGAAACGAGCAGAAACTGGTCTTAAATAGTGATGATTGGAATAATACACCCTTTACAAAAATTAACATATTCTATAAAAATTACAGCACTATGAAAAGAATTTATTTAACAAAATTTGCTTTGGGGAACAGAGTCACTTAAGAGAGGACACGGTAACGTTATGAACACTTAAAAAATACGCTGGTTGGCTAGCTTGAAGGAGAGAGAGGGGAATGTTGCGGTTCTAACTCAATCTTTATGTCTGTCTGTCTTTGAATCTAACCCAACCTAGGATGAACTATTTGTGAAATTTTGTCTAATTCCAGAAGCCTAGGGGATGTACCAAGCATCAAAGTTGCCAAATAATACTCCTCCAAACGCTGCACGTATGCTACACCAGACAGCTCTCTCAATCAGCTACCTCCGACCATCCATTCTCCTTGAAATAAAAAAAGAGATTAACCGTTTTCACCGAGTATTCACGTACCTTCAAATACCTGTGATAAAGAACATTCCAAAACACATGTTCTGAAATTCTCTCAAATATGACGCAATACATCATAAAATATAAAAGAACATTACCTAAGCCCTTGTTCCTATCTGGGAAGAATCCTACAACAATTTCAAATAGACAAAGTAAGACTTCGTAGAGAACATACATAAAAAAAAGTTAATTTAAAAAAATTAATACATAAATACCCATATACTAACTTGAATAAAAGTACAATGAAATTCACGACGAAAGTCTTACGTAATTTACATAAAATTCTCATATTTACATGAGACGGGATCATTTTACGGGCTGGGTATTATATCTTCAATGCACAAACGAAAACAGTATAAATGAATATCGATAAAATTATTGATAAATTATGATATTTACTCTACACTAGACCAGATTCATAAGAATATATATATATATATATATATATATATATATATATATATATATATATATATATATATATATATATATATATATATATATATATCAACACAACATCATGTTCAAATAGAAATAAATTTCTACCTCATAATTGGGATCAAACACTGGCCCCTTCTAATGAGAGGCCAGGTCGAAACCAATCATGTCACAAGAGGCCATAAAAGAAATCGGAACCTAACGACTAATCAGCTGTTCAAGATTTACCTGGCGAGACATCAGTCTCTTATCAGCGAGTTTTACCCGACTTCCCGGCCCACCACGTGACACAATTGATAGTAATTCATTCAAATTACCCCTAATGAGTTAATATGGATATAGGGGCCAGCGTTCGATCCCAAGTATGAGGTAGAAACTTATTTCTATTTGAACACAATGTTGTGTTGATATTCTCAACTTGCTCTAACTTCCGAATATGAGTTTTAAAAAATAAAACATTCTTAGCACCCCGCTATGCCTGGTGTAGCGATTACAATTTACCCCCTCCAAATCTTAGTTTGAAACCGGTTTCAGACTACGCGTGGGGGGGGGGGGAATAGAATGGAAACTGGTTCCAAGCTACCCCTGGTGGCAATTTGAAACCCGTTCCAAGCAACCCACCTGGTTTCAAACTAACCCCCTCCTTTTTGCGCTGTATCTCATCATTTATTAATAATAATCAATAGCTTTTGATCACAATCAACACAAAATTATTAGGTTACATGAATGTACATGTACGCTTTCATCTACTGGCATAACTCATTGATGTTGTATCTTTAACCGTTTACTGTTTTGTTATTTGCAATTATTAAACTAGTACAGTGATGAAAGCACGCTCGATACGGCCATCATTTAGGGAGTTATTTTTTCCAAAACGAACTCTAGTCACATTCCGTGTGTAAATTTGCATGTT
>NC_090741.1:112359409-112374409 GCF_036898095.1 Palaemon carinicauda
ATATATATATATATATATATATATATATATATATATATATATATATATATATATATATATATATATATATATATATATATATATATATATATATATATATATATATATATATATATATATATATATATATATATATATATATATATATATATATATATATATATATATATATATATATATATATATATATATATATATGTATATATATATATATCACAAGCCCACGTGATTTCAGTCAATGTAAATATCACCCACGAATGGCATTTAATACCGAATTCTATCTTGAGAATGCACATCCACTTGGAATTCTTTTTATGGTAACAGCTTCTGGCCGGTTGGAGATTAGAACTCCCAACTGTTCAGCTTAAAACCATGCCTGCAGTAACCATACCGACTGAGCTATCAAGAGAGATAAAGTTTATGACAAGTCCTCGTACATATTTCTGTTGAATTCAGGAATCTATTCATACACTTGAAATAAACCCATTGTCCTTCTAATGTCCATTTTTTCTTGCATTTTGATGGAATATTCTTCAATTTTTTTACTTTGTATATATCGTCGTCGGTGCCTACTCGTGTCCGAGTATTGGTTTCTGTCGTTAGTCATCAGCCTCCTATCTGTGGGGTGGGTGCTTATGTCTGATGTGGCTGTTAAGTCCTAGTCTGTGGTGGAAGAGTCGCGGACAGTGTTAACAAGGGAGGGTAGGTGGTGGGCGGGGCTGTTCTAAACGCTCTCTCCTTCTTCTCCTCCTAGCCTCCTCATTTTGTCTCCTCCTCTCCTCGAAGTCCACGGTGCCATGGTGTACTGTACTCCTCCAGGTTTTCCTGTCCCTGGCTGTTTCTTCCCATGAGGAAGGATCGATGTCAGTTAGAGCCAGGATGCGCTTTAGTTGATCTTTATAGCGCATTTTCGGGGCTCCTCGTGGTCTGGTGCCCTGGGTCAGTTCTCCGTAGAATATATTCTTTGGGAGCCTAGATGGATCCATCCTATGCACGTGTCCTATCCAGCGGAGGCGGTGGTGGATGATGGTGGCCTCCACGCTGGTCAGCGAGGCACGTTCTAAGACTTCAATGTTGGTGGTGTGGCTCTCCCAGGGGATTTTCAAGATCTGCCTCAGTTTCATTTGTTGGAAGCGTTCTAGGTTTTTAAGATCGTTTCTATATAGCGTCCATGTCTCACATGCATACAGGAGCGTGGAGAGGACTACTGCCCTGAACACCATTATTTTGGTGGTCATTGTCAGTGCGTGGTTGTTAAATACGCGGCAGTTGAGTCGGCTAAAGGCGGAGTGGGCTGCCCTGATCCTGTTCTCCACGTCCTTTTTGCTTGTGGGAGCTGATGTTAGGATGCTCCCTAGGTAGGAGAACTGGTCCACATGTTCTAACGGTTGGTCATTCACTATGGTATTGAAGTTGGGGAGCATCAGTCCTGGTGGATGTTGGACGAGGGTCTTGGTTTTGTCTGTGTTGACTTGCATCCCAAAACGTTCGTAGGCAGAGTTGTATGCATCAGCTAACGACTGCAGGTCCTCTGCCGTCTGACCTGGGGTGGCATTGTCGTCAGCATACTGCAGTTCTCGCACTGCACACAAGGTGGTCTTGGTTCTGGCGCGGAGTCTAGCGAGGTTGAAAGCGCCTCCATCCATGCGGAAATGTAGGTCGACTGAGGGTGTGTCTGGGAGAATCTCGTTGAGCATTGCTGCGGTGTATAGCGAGAAACACGTTGGGGCCAGAACACAGCCCTGCTTCAGGCCGACGTTGATGGGGAATGGGTCGGAAAGAGAGTTCCTGTGGCAGACTCTCCCAACCATGCCGTCATGGAGGGCACGCACCAGCTTGACAAAGTCGGGTGGGAAGCCATATCTTTTGAGGACAGCCCACATGGCAGGTCGAGGTACTTTGTCGAAGGCCTTTTTCAAATCCCAGAAGATGAACATTATGGGCTGTTGTTGTTCGAGGCTCTTCTCTTGTAGTTGTCGCGCACAGAAGATCATGTCTATGGTCCCGCGGGAAGGTCGAAAGCCGCACTGGGACTCTGGCAGGACGTCTTCTGCGAGAATAAGGAGGCGGTCAAGGAGAATCCGAGCTAAAATCTTACTCGCGATGCTTAGTAGTGATATTCCCCGGTAGTTGTTACAGTTCTCCCTGTCTCCCTTCTTGAAGATGGTAATGATGTTTGCATAGTGGAAGTCGATGGGGGGGGGGGGGTCTTGGTCTCCCATATTTTCAGTATAAGGACCATTAAACGGTTCTCAAGCCGGGGCCACCGTGAGTGAGGAGCTCCAACAGGATGTTGTCTGGCCCTGGGGCTTTGCCGGGCTTCATGCGCTGCAGGGCCTTGTTGAAGTCATGGATGTAGGGTGGTAGTGCCATCCAGTGACGGACGGGATGCTGCGGGGTCATTCGCAGGAGATCGTCTGGGGTGTCTGCTTGGTCATTGAGGAGGTTCTCAGAGTGAGACCTCCACCTGGCCAGGATGCCCTCGCTGTCGGTGATGGTCCTGGCCCCATCCGCGTCCTTCAGGCTGCCCACTGATGACCGTGTGGGACCGAATATTTCCTTTGTTGCTGCATAGAAGCTTCGCAGGTCACGTTGGTCAGCGAAACTCTGTATTTCTGCAGCTTTTCTTTGCCCCCAGGTGTTCTGGGCTTCACGGATCCCTCTTTGGCAACCAGCTTCAGCCACCTTGTGAGCACATATGTTAGCTGCTGTTGGTTGGTTTTCCAAAGTCAGGCGTGCTTGTCGTTTGGTTTCAATGAGAAGAGAGATGGTAGCATCATTCTCATCAAACCATTCCTGCCGTTTCTTGGTGGTGTAGCCTAGTGTTTACTGCGCGGCACACCCTGGACTACGTCTTGACCAGAGCCAGAGACCGAGGAGACGTCCACATCACCCCATCCATGACCGGAGCGGACGACTGCTGGACGGACCACAGACTCCTCATCTCCCGACTCTCCGTGACGACCCTACGACCAACCAAAAGGGCACCTGACAGCGTACCACACCAACGCTTTGATTGTAGTAAGCTCCGCAACCCACAGGTGCCACAGAACTACAAGGAGGCCTGCGAAAAATACCTCGCAGACCCCGTGGGTCAGGCCACTGTTGAGCACCACTGGACCACCCTCAGAAACGCCATGGCCCCATGGCCCGTTTATATATATATATATATATATATATATATATATATATATATATATATATATATATATATATATATATATATATATATATATATATATATATATATATATGTATATATATGTATATATATATATATATATATATATATATATATATATATATATATATATATGTATATATATATATATATATATATATATATATATATATATATATATATATATATATATATATATATATATATATATATATATATATATATATATATATATATATATATGTATATATATATATATATATATATATATATGTATATATATATATATATATATATATATATATATATATATATATATATATATATATGTGTGTGTGTGTGTATATGTGTGTATGTGTGTGCGTTTGTGTGTGGGTGTGTGGGTATACTTTAACTTTAATAAATATTAATATCAACAAAAATGGCATTTGATATCAAATCGTTTGTTTGTGAATTTTTGATATATATATATATATATATATATATATATATATATATATATATATATATATATATATATATATATATAAATATATATATATATATATAAATATATATATATATATATATATATATATATATATATATATTTATATATATAAATATATGTATCTACATATATATAAATATATATATATATTTATATATAAAAATATATGTATCTACATATATATATATATATATATATATATATATATATATATATATATATATATATATATATATATATATATATATATTTATATATATATATATATATATATATATATATACATATATATATATATTTATATATATATATATATATATATATATATATATATATATATATATATATATATATATATATATATATATATATATATATATATATATATATATATATATATAAATAAATACATATATATATATATATATACATATATATATATATATATACATATATATATATATATATATATATATATATATATATATATATACGTATATATATAAATATATATATACATGTATAAATATATATATATATATATATATATATATATATATATATATATATATATATATATATATATATATATATATATATATATATATATATATATATATATATATATATATATATATATATATATATATATATATATATATATATATATAAATGCATATATATATATATATATATATATATATATATATATATATATATATATATATATATATACATATATATATATACAGTGATACCTCGGTAGTCGAACGACTCTATACTCGAACAATTCGGAGTTCGACCAAAATTTTCGAGAAATTTTTGCTGCGGTGCTCGACCAAAAATTCGGTACTCGACCAGCCGAACACGTGACGACCGCATGGGCTTTGTGATGATCGCGCCATCTCGGCCACTCTCGCTTGTTCGGGAAGCATCAGTTCTCTCGAGAGCGTCACTCAGACAACGCGCGATCAGCATTCGTTGTGATTTAGTGATTTTCAGTGCTTTTAATTGCTTTTTTAGCTTTCATAATGAGTCCCAAGAAAGTAATGAGTGTTAAGGGGAAGGAGAAGAGGAAAACAGTGCGAACAACGATCGAGTTGAAGAAGGAAATTATAGCGAAATATGAGAATGGTGTACGAGTGTCCGATTTAGCGGTAGAATACGGAATGGCGAAGTCGACCATTTCTACGTTTTTAAAGCATAAAGAAATGATTAAGAAGGCGAATGTTGCAACGGGAGTTACGGCGGTAACTAAGCAAAGGCCACAAGTGATTGAGGAGATGGAAAAGTTGCTTTTAATATTTATTAAAGAAAAACAGTTGGCCGGGGAAAGTGTTAGTGAAGCGTTCATTTGTGAAAAAGCGTTGCATATCTATGAAGAATTAGTGAAGAAAAGTCCGAGTACCAGTGAAAGTGATTCATTTACATTTAAAGCGAGCAGGGGTTGGTTTGAAAAGTTTCGTAATAGAACAGGTATTCATCGTGTTACTAGGCATGGGGAGGCAGCTAGTTCGGATCAAATTGCAGCCGATAAATACGTGGGGGAATTCGATCGGTACATAAATGAACAAAATTTGATCGCACAACAAGTCTTTAATTGTGATGAGACTGGGTTATTTTGGAAGAAAATGCCAGCCAATACGTACATTACCAAGGACGAGACGAAGATGCCAGGTCACAAGCCAATGAAAGATAGGCTAACATTGTTGCTGTGTGCAAATGCAAGTGGCGATTGCAAGATCAAACCCTTGTTAGTGTACCACTCGGACAACCCCCGGGTGTTCAAACGAAATAATATTTGTAAAAGTGCACTACCAGTTATGTGGCGCTCGAACACTAAATCTTGGGTCACAAGACAATTCTTTACTGAGTGGATAAACGAAGTGTTTGCCCCCCAGGTTAAGGCTTACCTCATTGAAAAGAGCTTGCCAATGAAATGTCTTCTGGTTATGGACAATGCTCCTGCACATCCTCCAGGTCTCGAGGATGACTTGAAAGAAGAATACAGCTTTATCAAAATCAAATTCTTGCCCCCCAATACTACTCCCATACTCCAGCCCATGGACCAACAGGTCATTTCAAACTTCAAAAAACTCTATACCAAGGCCCTTTTCAGAAAGTGTTTTGAAGTGACCAGTGACACGAAGTTGACCCTAAAGGAATTCTGGAAGGAACACTTCAGCATCCTCAACTCTGTTAACATGATTGACCAAGCTTGGCGAGGTGTGACCTATAGGACATTGAACTCTGCCTGGCGTAAGCTGTGGCCATCATGTGTCACAGAGAGGGAGTTTGAAGGTTTCCAACCAGAGGCGGGTCCAAGCACTGCTACCCCTGTAATTTCTGATGACACTGATGTCGTTGAGGAAATTGTTGTCATGGGCAGGAGTTTGGGGCTTGAGGTCGACAAGGATGATATTGATGAGCTTGTAGAAAGCCATTCTACCGAGTTGACTGTGGAGGAATTGTTGCACCTGCAACAACAACAGCAGCAGGATCTGATTGTGGAGCAGGAATCTTCAGAAGAGGATGAGGTAAGGGAGGATGTTCCAAGTTCTCTCATCAATGAAATTTGTTCCAAGTGGGCAGATGTGCAGGCTTTTGCTGAAAAATACCACCCAGAAATTGCAGTAGCAAACCGGGCAGTGCATATGTTTAATGATAGTGTCATGTATCATTTTCGAAGAATACTGCAGAGGAGGAAGAAACAATTAACAATAGACCAGTTTTTCACAAAAGAAAAGAAAGCTGCTACATCAAAGCCTGTTTCTCCTCCAAAGAAGAGACAAAGAAGAGAAGAAACCCCTGAAATAGATCTGCCCACCCTTTCATTGGAGAGAGAAACAACTCCTGAAGGAGAACTACCCCGCCACATCATGGAAGGGGACTCTCCTTCCAAGCAGTAACCTCCCCCTTCCATCCTCTCCACATCCATCCCTGTATGCCATCGAACCGCTGCTCAAAGGTATGTTCACTACAGTACAGAAAATGGTTTAAAATTGTTTTATTTTAGTACAGTAAATGGTTTAAAATTGTTTTATAGGATTTTCTGACCAATTTCATACACATTTAGATAATTATTGTTGTTTAGGTACACGTTTTATTAATATTTTGGGCCTGTTCGAGTGCTTGGGAACGGAATAGAATATATACCATTATTTCTTATGGGGAAAAAAAATTCGGTACTCGAACAAATCGGAGGTCGAACACGGATCTCGAACGGATTATGGTCGAGTACCGAGGTATCACTGTATATATATATATATATATATATATATATATATATATATATATATATATATATATATATATATATATATATATATATATATATATATATATATATATATATATATATATAATGGATTTTGAGAGATGCAAAAAATCTATTTTTGTTTAAGGTATCCAGAATTCTAACTCCTGTAGCGAATATCCCTAAAAAGTCTCACAGGGATATCGCATAATATCAGAGGACGTATTCTTGACACGTCACATTGCCATCTTCACCCCGAACAGTATTAATGCTTCGAGGGGTTAGTGACAAGAGTCTGAAACGAGAATGAAAAGAGAGCCCCTCATAAGGCATCTCTCCTATTCCGTTACCAGTGTGTATCTGATGAAGGCGGTAGTGCCCTCTTTATTCTTTGTAGCGATATGCGAGGTGCTACAGATTCTGTATTATAGGGAGGGGTTGATAAGCCCTTTTACAATAAAAGGGAGGGCGGGTCCATCAGGACGACATGGCTACCTCACCCAAAATTATATTTTTCGCTTCGCTCAAAATCCGTTTTTGGTGCTCAGGCCATGTCGTCCTGATGGAAGTTTACCAGAGCATTACTGTATCTGTGGATTCTCAACCGGTGCCGTACTTTCAAGAAAATTTTTTCCTGGTCCATCTAGACCTAGAGACCTATGATGTTACCGTCATACATCATTTCATCTAATCATGAACTATCTTAAAAGACATACTATGATAAAAATATTCATATTTTAATCTTAATGCTCAGTACATTTCTAATAAAATGAGTGAGGGTGAAAAAGATACAGTGTTCACTATGAACTAGTTTATTAAAATTTAATAAACATAGATATCAGATCAACATTTATAAAATTTATAAAATGTGGATGATATTCGTTAAAGCATAAAGGAAAACAGTCAACAGAAAATATTGTTTCATCTACCAGGAAACAGATTTGCCACTTTAATTGAATTATTAATAATAATTTTACGGTTTATATACGGTTTATTTACACTAGCGTAAGAAACGCTTGGCACAAGTGTCCATATTATGCTATAGTTCACCAACGTCAATGGAACAGTTCGTAATGACACTTTCTTGGCATATCGATCAGTGTGTAGTAACATACAGTGACTACACACGCACCTTCTTAATTAATCGTCCCAAATTAATTACACTGTTCCTCGCAGATTTAAAACAGAAGGTTAAAGAATTCTACCTGCTTCTACCACAGACCTCTTGAGTTGCTCCACTTGCTTCGCATATTGTATAAAGAACACCTTGAATGACTACCAGCCAGTGTACGAACAAGGATGTTCAAAGTCCATATAATTAAAGAAATTTTATGGAGAAGGCAACATTCCTCGGATCATGACTAGCGGGTGTACTGTCTGGATCCGTTCTGCAAATAACACGGATGATTTTCGTTCTTAGCTATTTATAACTTTAAACCCAGGGTTTCTCTTCTGAACAGCTGTCCTCCAATAAAGTCTGAAGTTCTATGAAGATAGACCTTTAGGCGCTCCACTGGACATAGAGATGCATCTTCTTTCAGAGGGCAGATTCTCTAGGGACCCCACCTGTTGGTGGGTAGCTTGTTCTTGGTAAGAAACGTTGGGTCTGGAAATGGATTCAGTTCTCCCTCCAAGAACTGGACGTGGCCTTCCTCTCTAGAGAGAGCCACTATTTCTCTAACTCTGGCCCCCAAAGCGGGTAAAAGCAGAAATATGAATTTAATTCAAAACCTTCTAAGCGCATTCCTCATTGTTCATTATTTATACACAATGAAGAATTTTATCTAATGACCATGCAAAGGGTCTTTGGAGGTGCTGAAGGGCTAAGCCTAGCATTGGCCTTTGTAATTCATTAAGAATGTCGTTAGAAAGGTCGACCTGTAAGGCATATAGTATCTGTCTTGTCAAGGCAGGCTATACTCGCTGAAACTGTGATGGATCCGGTAGCGGTACGAATTTTAGTCGTAGTTCCAATGCCAGAGGGAACCACACGCTATTTGGCCACTTGTAGGCCACTATTGCTGCTATCCCTTTGAAGGATCTCAGCTTGTCGAGGACCTTCAAAAGGAGGTTGTGCGGAGGGAACAGATAAATACTGGATCATCTGTTCCAGTCTAGGGACATAGCGTCCACGGCCTCCGCTAGCGGATCCTCGTATGGGGACACGTAACGATCTGTTTTCTTGTTGTCTTTCGTCGCAAAGAGGTCTTTCTGCAGCTTCGGGACTTGACTCAAGATGAAGGAGAACGATCCTGCGTCAAGGGACCATTCTGACTCTCTAGGTGTAAACCTGGATAGAGCGTCCGCTGTCACATTGCGGAACCCTTGAATGTGAATTGCTGACAGGTGCCATTTCTTCTTTTCCGCCAAACGGAATATGGCCAACATCACTTGGTTGATTTTGAGGTGACCCCAACCCTTGTCGATTCAGGCATCTCACTATCACCACGCTGTCTAGGACCAGTCTTATGTGGGTCGAGTGGTGAAAAGATACTTTCTTTAGTATCAGAACTACTGCCATGGCTTCTAGAAAGTTGATGTGAAATGACTTGAAAAGATTGGACAAAGCTCTTTGGACTCTCTTCTGATGAGAGTGACCTCCCCAGCCTTCCTTTGAAGCGTCTGTGTGGATAGTTACTGACGGGGGAGGAGGTTGAAGAAGTATTGATTTCTTCAATTGCTTGGCATTGGACCACAGCTTGAGAAGCGTTCGCAGTCCAGTCGGTAGTGGTCTTATTAGATCTCTTCGTGCGTTTGATGTGTATTTTCTCCAGACTACTGTTGCATCCTTTACCTGTGCTCTTAGCACTGGATCTGTTATCGAAGCAAATTGTAGAGAGCCCAGCACTCTCTCCTATTCGCATCTTGATATCTGTTTGGATTTCAATAGTCTCTTGACAGATCCTGCTATTTCTTTCCTCTTCTTCCCAGGAATGGAAAGTCGATGTGAGTCCAAATTCCAGTGGATTCCCAGCCACTGAAATTTTTGAGCTGGAGAAAGTCGAGACTTTTTGATGTCGATCTTGAATCCCAGATATTCCAGGAACTGGAACACTATCTTAGAAGCTTGCATGCATTCTGTCCTGGATGCTGCCCACACCAGCCAGTCGTCCAAGTAGGCTACTACTTGGACCCCCTTTAGGCGTAATTGATGGACGGCTGCGTTCGCGAGCTTCGTGAAAATCCTTGGGGCTATGTTTAGCCCAAAAGGCATGGCTCTGAAAGCGTAAAGTTTTCTATGTAACTTGAAGCCTAGGTAGGAGGAGAGGTGACGATTAATTGGAACGAGCCAATAAGCGTCAGACAAGTCTATAGAGACAGCATATGCCCTTTTGGGCAGTAGGGTCTTTATGTGTTGAAGTGTGAGCATTCTGAACTTGTAGTTCACTATGAACTTGTTGAGTGGCGACAAGTCTAGAATGACTCTGAGTTTTTCTGAGGCGTTCTTTGGAACACAAAACAGCCTTCCTTGGAATTTGATGGACTTAACTTTCCGGATTACTCTTTTGTCTAAGAGCTCTCGGACATATTCTTCCAGAACTGGGGTTGAGTGTTGGGAAAATTGAGGAAATTGAGATGGAGGACTACTCCAGCTCCAACCTAGTCCATTCTTTATTAGGCTGTGGGCTCAGGGATCGAAGGTCCAGCGATCCCTAAATAGCTGTAGTCTCCCTCCCACTGGAATGATCACACTTCTGCTGTTGTGGACCTGAGGCCTTGCCTCCTTGACCGCGTCCTCCCCTGGATCCCAATCCCCTTGAAGGGGGTCTAGAAGAACCTCTGGCTATTCCTCTAGCCTTCGAACGAAAGGAAGAAGTCTGCCTTGCGAAGGCTGGGTTAGAAACTGGCGACTGAGTCGCCACTTTTTGAGGTACCAGCTGGTACGTGGTTGGAGGTTTTGCCATTATCTGAGGCACCGCGGTCACAGGGAGTTGTTGTTGTTGTTGCTGTCAGTAGGGTATAGCCGGCCGAGAGGATGGCCTAGGCCTTTTTGTCTTTTTCTTGGGTTGGGAACCCTCATCCGGAGAAGACTTTCTCTTCAGATCTAAGCCCCACTTTTTGAGAAGGTTCCTATTCTCTGTGGAGGCCTTGTTTACTATATCTTTAACCACTTCGTTGGGAAAAAGGTCTTTACCCCAGATACGAGAGGATATCAGTTTCCTTGATTTGTGCCTCACCGCAGCCGAGGCGAACATGAACTCTATACAGGTTCTCCTAGCTTTAATAAAGCTATAGAAATCCTTCGTAACTGTGGCCAGATGGGTTTTGGCCACTACCATGAACATGTCCTGGTTCTTGGGGTCACTTGCCCTCGTTTCTAATGTCGTTTGCAACGACATCGATGAAGCAAGTCTTTCCTTCGTCTCTTGCTCTCTGCGCAAGAGAACATCCGACAATTTTGGAAGTTCCTCACCAAACTGACGTTCAGCAATATCAGCTTCCAGCTTCCCAACTGAAAAGGTAAGGTGGACATCCTTCCAGTATTCTTGGTCCAAGGGCAAGGTCAGAGATAACAGCTTGCACTTCTCTAACCCTGGATAGGTACGGTGGGTCGTTTGCGACCCCGAGCGTCAAAAAAAAACAGGTTTTTCTCACGTGACTCACCCCTGTGACTGAATTTGTGGGTGATCGACCTGCAGGAGGTGTCTCCCCTACACGCTCTAGTAGTGTCCAGATGTGCATTGCTGTAGCTGTACTCCTTCCCCGATTTCTGAGACGCATCGGGGTCGTTCGCGTCCGAGTTTACCCTTCTAGGGTAGTTTGTATAATTATCAAAGTTATTACGTATTATGAAATTGTCGTAGAATGGTGCAACTTGTATAGGTTATCTGTTGTGGAAAGTCTTGGTGGATTGTTTGGCTACCATGTGCATGTTTTTTTTTTTTAGTTAAAATGTCGTTCATCACCACGAGGACCATTTTACCGCGAGTGCCCCTTTTTCATTTTTTTTCATTTTTTTGCCAAGTCATTTTTCCGTAAGATATTGCCAAATAGTGTCGTAAAACTTTTGCTTGTTTAGTGTTGGAAAGTGTGTCTAGATGATCTGGCTACCCATGCATGACTTTGTTTTTGTCAGATACGACGTAGTTATTGGTATATTGGGTATTTAACTGCGGTTACCAATTTCTGTTTTTTTTCAATATTTGTAAAAATTACTACGTAGTAAGGAATTGCCGTATATTATTCATTTTTTTTTCATGTTTATGTGTTAGAAAGTGTGCCTTGATGGTTGGGCTAACACGTGCATGTCTTTTTTTTTATCTGAGATGTCGTATATTAGAATGTCGGGCATTTTACCGCGAGTGTCCCTTTTTCATTTTTTTTCATTTTTTTGCCAAGTCATTTTTCCGTAAGATATTGCGAAATAGTGTCGTAAAACTTTTGCTTTTTTAGTGTTGGAAAGTGTGTCTAGATGATCTGGCTACCCATGCGTGATTTTGTTTTTGTCAGATACGACGTAGTTATTGGTATATTGGGTATTTAACTGCGGTTGCCAATTTCTGTTTTTTTTCAATATTTGTAAAAATTTACTACGTAGTAAGGAATTGCCGTATATTATTGATTTTTTTTTCATGTTTATGTGTTAGAAAGTGTGCCTTGATGGTTGGGCTAACACGTGCATGTCTTTTTTTTTATCTGAGATGTCGTATATTAGAATGTTGGGCAATTTTCCGCGAGTGCCCCTTATTATTTGTTTTGCATTTTTTTTGCTTAGTCATGTTACCGTAAGGAATTGGCAAGTAGTGTCGCAAAACTTATATTTTTATAGTGTTGGAAAGTGTTTCTAGATGATCTGGCTACCCATGCCTATTTTTTTTTTAGCCAGATATGGCGTATATATAAGTATGTGTTCGATTTTCCTGTGATTGCCTTTTTTTCGTTTTTTCCCATTTCTTTCAAAATTACTACGTACTAAGGAACTATCACAGAGTAATATTTCATTTATATGTTTATTTGTCGGAAAATATGCCTTGATGGTTTGCCTAGCACGTGGCTGAAATTTTTTTTTTCTGAAATGCCGTATATTAGAATGGCCATTTTTCCACGAGTGCCCCTTTTTATTTGTTTTGCATTTTTTTGCTTAGTCATGTTACCGTAAGGAATTGGCAAGTAGTGTCGCAAAACTTATAATTTTATAGTGTTGGAAAGTGTTTCTAGATGATCTGGCTACCCATGCCTATCTTCTTTTTTTTAGCCAGATATGGCGTATATATAGGTATGTGTTCGATTTTCCTGTGATTGCCATTTTTTCGTTTTTTCCCATTTCTTTCAAAATTACTACGTACTAAGGAACTATCACAGAGTAATTATTCATTTAGATGTTTATTTGTCGGAAAATGTGCCTTGATGGTTTGCCTAGCACGTGGCTGAATTTTTTTTTTCTGAAATGCCGTATATTAGAATGTTAGCCATTTTTCCTCGAGTGCCCCTTTTTATTTGTTTTGCATTTTTTTGCTTAGTCATGTTACCGTAAGGAATTGGCAAGTAGTGTCGCAAAACTTATATTTTTATAGTGTTGGAAAGTGTTTCTAGATGATCTGGCTACTCATGCCTATCTTTTTTTTAGCCAGATATGGCGTATATATAGGTATGTGTTCGATTTTCCGGTGATTGCCATTTTTTCGTTTTTTCCCAATTCTTTCAAAATTACTACGTACTAAGGAACTATCACAGAGTAATGATTCCTCTAGATGTTTATTTGTCGGAAAATTTTGTTTACTTTTTTTTTGATTGAATATCATCAAATTTTTTTGGCTAAAATATTGTTTTACATTTTTTTTTTCGATTTTATTTCCCTTCAAAAAATTTTTTTTGGGTCAGAATTTTAATTTTATAGTCGTAAAATAATCGACAATTATCCAGCAACCCACCATACAATTTTTATGCATATCCAATAATAATTAGATTAGTAAATAACACCTTGAAATTGACATACCCTTCCTACATTTCAAGTGGCAGATTAGGGAGTCTGAGTCAGTGTGGTTGGCGGCCATTTTGTGGACATATCCGAAACGTAAGCTGCCCTATCTATATATATTCTTTTTCCCTATAGAATTTGTGATATTTTGGTATATTTTTACCTGCATAAATATCATATTATATATTAAATATATGTATTTTTTTACGGAATTTATAAGTACTCAAAAAATTACCTTTAGATATGGCCCCTGATATAAATGTAATTTACAAAATAATGAAGATTTTTTTACATATTTCTATTCTAGGATAACATATGTTTATTCCCTAAAAAAATTAGCCACTTCCTATTTCATTTGGGTACCCAAAAAAATTCATGAAATTTGGACAAATTTTTTTGGCCAAAAAAAGTTACCCTTTTTTTCTCATTTCAGATCTTCACCTCCATTGGTCTGACTTCATCCAAAATACATCAAGATGTGTCCTAAACATTCAAGAATCAATTCCTAAAAGGATTTGTGTATATATGTATAAACTTTTTTTTTATGAATTTTTATGTCAGGTCTTTTTTTTTTCTACTTAATTTTTTAAAATATTTATAATAAATAGTTTTTCTGCAGATGAGTAGTATTTATCTATACAGTTGTTTTAAGCATTCATTGAAGTTTTTTTTGGCAAAAGAAAAAAGGAGGTTACTGCAAAAACTGATTTTTCAAGAATTTTTTTTGGCGTCGGGGTCGTTCGCGTCCGAGTATACCCTTAAAGGGGTGTCCGAGGACCGTACCTATCCAGGGTTAAGGTGGGGCATGGTTTCCCTGCCTCCACCGCCTTTAAGGCTGCCTTATATCCTTTTTCCATGAAGGGAAAGGCTCTGGTTGGAGAAGCCACACAGGAGGGAAGCTTCTTAATCAAGGCTGACACCTTTGAGTTCGTGAAGCCCCTCTTTCATTGAGCCCGCTAGTAACGCCTGTGCTTTACTATGGTCAAGAACTATGACCTCCTTCGGCTCCGTCGCCTCCTTTGAGGCTGGCTCCTTCCTAAGACGGACATAGCAGTCCGGATAAGAATCTTTGTTGGGCCAAAATTCCAATTCTTCAGGGGGAATTGCTCCCAACTTTTTTGATATCACGATCTTCCCGGTTGTCATTGGCATGT
>NC_090741.1:112379409-112405227 GCF_036898095.1 Palaemon carinicauda
CTAATTGGTAGGTTTGGGACTTGGCATTCGATTAATGATAAATTTTTTGCACATTTAAACGTGTTTCTTTCATATTTCAAATAAGCCATATATATTAATACATTAAAGTCTGGATTCTCTTAACGACCTTGGGATCAGAGCCCAAGGCGGAACCTCCCAAAGACTATGATATCGGACCGGCGGGGATTTGAACCCTCGCCAGGATATCTGTATGCCAGTGACCATACCATTCCGCCACGAAGAAAGATAAAAGTCAATGACAATTCTTCTATACATATAGCCTACCTGTCAAATTCAGGTTTTCTGTACTTAGAATTGAAATCAACCCATCTTCACCATCGTAGCTAATTGGTAGGTTTGGGACTTGGCATTCGATTAATGATAAATTTTTTGCACATTTAAACGTGTTTCTTTCATATTTCAAATAAGCCATATATATTAATACATTAAAGTCTGGATTCTCTTAACGACCTTGGGATCAGAGCCCAAGGCGGAACCTCCCAAAGACTATGATATCGGACCGGCGGGGATTTGAACCCTCGCCAGGATATATGTATGCCAGTGACCATACCATTCCGCCACGAAGAAAGATAAAAGTCAATGACAATTCTTCTATACATATAGCCTACCTGTCAAATTCAGGTTTTCTGTACTTAGAATTTAAATCAACCCATCTTCACCATCGTAGCTAATTGGTAGGTTTAGGACTTGGCATTCGATTAATGATAATTTTTTTTTTTGCACATTTAAACGTGTTTCTTTCATATTTCAAATAAGCCATATATATTAATACATTAAAGTCTGGATTCTCTTAACGACCTTGGGATCAGAGCCCAAGGCGGAACCTCCCAAAGACTATGATATCGGACCGGCGGGGATTTGAACCCTCGCCAGGATATATGTATGCCAGTGACCATACCATTCCGCCACGAAGAAAGATAAAAGTCAATGACAATTCTTCTATACATATAGCCTACCTGTCAAATTCAGGTTTTCTGTACTTAGAATTGAAATCAACCCATCTTCACCATCGTAGCTAATTGGTAGGTTTGGGACTTGGCATTCGATTAATGATAAATTTTTTGCACATTTAAACGTGTTTCTTTCATATTTCAAATAAGCCATATATATTAATACATTAAAGTCTGGATTCTCTTAACGACCTTGGGATCAGAGCCCAAGGCGGAACCTCCCAAAGACTATGATATCGGACCGGGATATGGTATGGTCACTGGCATACAGATATCCTGGCGAGGGTTCAAATCCCCGCCGGTCCGATATCATAGTCTTTGGGAGGTTCCTCCTTGGGCTCTGATCCCAAGGTCGTTAAGAGAATCCAGACTTTAATGTATTAATATATATGGCTTATTTGAAATATGAAAGAAACACGTTTAAATGTGCAAAAAATTTATCATTAATCGAATGCCAAGTCCCAAACATACCAATTAGCTACGATGGTGAAGATGGGTTGATTTCAATTCTAAGTACTGAAAACCTGAATTTGACAGGTAGGCTATATGTATAGAAGAATTGTCATTGACTTTTATCTTTCTTCGTGGCGGAATGGTATGGTCACTGGCATACAGATATCCTGGCGAGGGTTCAAATCCCCGCCGGTCCGATATCATAGTCTTTGGGAGGTTCCGCCTTGGGCTCTGACCCCAAGGTCGTTAAGAGAATCCAGACTTTAATGTATTAATATATATGGCTTATTTGAAATATGAAAGAAACACATTTAAATGTGCAAAAAATTTATCAATAATCGAATGCCAAGTCCCAAACCTACCAATTAGCTACGATGGTGAAGATGGGTTGATTTCAATTCTAAGTACAGAAAACCTGAATTTGACAGGTAGGCTATATGTATAGAAGAATTGTCATTGACTTTTATCTTTCTTCGTGGCGGAATGGTATGGTCACTGGCATACAGATATCCTGGCGAGGGTTCAAATCCCCGCCGGTCCGATATCATAGTCTTTGGGAGGTTCTGCCTTGGGCTCTGACCCCAAGGTCGTTAAGAGAATCCAGACTTTAATGTATTAATATATATGGCTTATTTGAAATATGAAAGAAACACGTTTAAATGTGCAAAAAATTTATCATTAATCGAATGCCAAGTCCCAAACCTACCAATTAGCAACGATGGTGAAGATGGGTTGATTTCAATTCTAAGTACAGAAAACCTGAATTTGACAGGTAGGCTATATGTATAGAAGAATTGTCATTGACTTTTATCTTTCTTCGTGGCGGAATGGTATGGTCACTGGCATACAGATATCCTGGCGAGGGTTCAAATCCCCGCCGGTCCGATATCATAGTCTTTGGGAGGTTCCGCCTTGGGCTCTGATCCGAAGGTCGTTAAGAGAATCCAGACTTTAATGTATTAATATATATGGCTTATTTGAAATATGAAAGAAACACATTTAAATGTGCAAAAAATTTATCATTAATCGAATGCCAAGTCCCAAACCTACCAATTAGCTACGATGGTGAAGATGGGTTGATTTCAATTCTAAGTACAGAAAACCTGAATTTGACAGGTAGGCTATATGTATAGAAGAATTGTCATTGACTTTTATCTTTCTTCGTGGCGGAATGGTATGGTCACTGGCATACAGATATCCTGGCGAGGGTTCAAATCCCCGCCGGTCCGATATCATATTCTTTGGGAGGTTCCGCCTTGGGCTCTGATCCCAAGGTCGTTAAGAGAATCCAGACTTTAATGTATTAATATATATGGCTTATTTGAAATATATATATATATATATATATATATATATATATATATATATATATATATATATACATAAATACATACACATACACATACATATACATACACATACATATATACATATATATACATATACATATATACATCAATATATACTTCAATGTAAATGTAGCATTTAAGAGTAAAAATACAATAAAAACAGCCTTAACAAAGAATTCTCCTGACATTACCAAGGGATATGTGTATATCGTATTCCATGCAATGCTTGTGAAAAATACTATATTGGTCAAACTGGTAAAGCCCTAGAAAAGAGAATTGAACAACATAAGAAAAGTGTCAGGTATGCTCAAGATAATAATGCACTCTTTGCCCACGTTAGAGATAAAAGTCACCCTATTAATTGGTCAGGTGCAAAGAAATTGGTTCATTCAAATCACTTAGTAGAAAGAAACATCATAGAGTCCAGTTTCATAAAAGAAACCTTTGAAAACAACTTGAATATTGGTCATGGAATGTATAAACTCGACGCCTTTATATGTAAAGAGATTTGTAAGCTATATAAAAAAACATTAAACCACTTAATGTAGAATTGAATGTATTGTGAATAATTAACGTCGGTGTGAAATTAATATTTAGACCTAAGCTACCATTCATTAAAGGAAACAATTATTTTATATAGTATGCATAAGTATATTGGCACTATATAGTGTTATGCTAGATATAAGTATTGATATATACATGATTATATGTTTATGATATTAATGTTGTATACATATAAGTATATATGCATATGTATGTATGTGTATATATGTATATATGTATATATGTATGTGTATATATATGTATATATGTATGTGTATGTATATGTATGTGTATTTGTATGTATTTATGTATATGTATATGTATTTGTATCTGTATGTATGTATATGTATGTATATATGTATATATATATATATATATATATGTGTGTGTGTATATATATATATGTATATATATTTGTATGTTTGTGTATGTTTTGCTTATGTATTTATATAGATAAGGCTACCGCATTGACATATAAATAACTGTACTGAAAGTAAAATAAGAAGAAAACAAGAATATACCCGCCACTAGAAATGACCCTTTTTAGCAGGTGTCTAACGAGCTTGCGGACTCCTCCTACTCAACACCTGAGTCAAGCCCAGGTAGCGGGTAAGGGAGTGTCATTGTTCTCTAAATCTCTATATGTATGTTCGTACTTTTGCTTTCCCTATAAATTGTAAGAAACCTCTCTCAATAAATCAGTCTTCTGAGGAAGTATCACGAAACTAGTCAGGACTTAAGTGTATATTCCGTATTTTCATTTTCCCTGTGGTTCTTCTGCATATATATATATATATATATATACAGTGAGCCCCCGCTACTTCGTGGTTCGACCATCGCGGATTCACGACTTTGCGGACTTTTTTCATTACGTATGTATATATTATAAAAGTAATATATCGCATCTTTTTCATGAATCTTTTGTATGTATACGTAGTACTGCATCCAATAATATTCTTAGTTGCAAAAATTACATCTCGAATAAACGTATATATCCTACAACAAAACAAGCGTAAAATAGCACACGTAAAGCATATATAGTACCTTATATTCGAATTTGTAACTACTACGTAGTATGTAAGACGGACTGTGATTGGTTCCAGTGCTGATAGATGACGAATTAGATCCCAAGTTTTGTAATCTAGCCTGTGATTGGTGTTTTGACCGCTTCTCCGATCCGCAGCAGCTTGGCTTTTCTCTGACCAGTAGCATCTTCTCGCGGCCACTTTGTTTGCCGCTCTTTCGCCGGGTAGATGCTGCTACGTTACTGTGTAACTTTAAACTGTGCTGTGCGTGACTGTTTGAAGTTGAACTTTTTGTTGAACTTTCTGTTTAACCCCTACCATGGCTCCCAAGCGTTCAATGGCTCCCAAGCGTTCAATGGCTCCCAAGCGTTCTGCTTCTACTAAGGCTGGTAGTGAGCCTAAACGCCACCGAAAAATGATGACGATTGCTGAGAAGGTGACACTTCTCGATATGTTGAAAGAAGGCAGAAGTTACGCGGCCGCAGCCCGCCATTTTGGAGTGAACGAATCCACCGTTCGCTACATTAAGAAGGACGATGCGAACAGTAGAAAGACAGCTGCCATCACCTTTAGCAGATCAGCGAAGCGAGTGGTTACCGCTCGTAATGAAACAATCATCCGTATGGAAGGTGCTTAGGCAATCTGGATTGCCGACTTCCAGAAGAAGAACATAGCCTTGGATACGAACACCATCCGTACCAAGGCTTGGGGTTTGTATGAGAATTTTGCGGCAAAGAACCTCAAGACGACGATGGCGACCATGCTGAAGAAGACGAAGATGATATACTAGATGAACCTCAAGCAGGGACATCCACTGATTCCCAGCCTCAGAAACGTTTTAATGCCAGCAAAGGATGGTTTCGCGAAGTTTCAGAAACGCTTCCCTGCATGGCGAGGTTGCTTCCGCTGACACTACCGCTGCAGAAACTTACGCGCATGAGACATTTAAGAACATTATCACTGAAGGTGGATACAAGCCCGAACAAGTGTTTAATATGGATGAGACCGGCTTTTTTGGAAGAGAATGCCGTCGCGAACTTTCCTGTTAAAAAAAGAAGCCAAAGCCTCTGGCTTTGAAGCATTCAAAGATCGTGTTACCATCGTGATGTGTGGCAATGCTGCTGGATTTTTTCTAAAGCCGGGGCTTATTTAAAAATAAAAAAACCCTCGCGCTTTGAAAAATAAAAATAAGAATTTCCTTCCCGTGTACTGGATGCATAATCCAAAAGCATAGATTACGAAGATGCTGACCTCCAACTGGTTCCACTAGTGTTATATCCCGCAAGTCAGTAAATATCTCTTAGAGAAGGGCTTGCCATTTAAGATCCTTCTCCTTATGGATAACGCCGGTGGACACGCAACTGATTTGTCGCATGAGGGCATTCAGGTTAAGTTCCTGCCACCCAACACAACGTCATTAATTCAACCGATGAACCAGGGGGTTATCAGGGCGTTCAAGGCCCTCTACATGAAGAATACCTTGGCGGACCTCGTTGCGTGTGTGGATGCTGCCCAAGATGATGAGGATGAACCATTCAATTTGAAGGCGTACTGGCGGAAGTACACAATAGCCACGTGCCTGAAGAACATCAAGAAGGCACTGAAAGAAATGAAATCTGCTACTGTTAATGCAAGCTGGAAGAAGTTGTAGCCCCAGATTGCTTACGATGACAAGAGATTTACACCTGCTGAGATTCAACGCTCTGCAATACGGAAATCTGTGCAGTTGGCTGCAATAATTGGAGGTGACGGGTTTGGCGACATGACGACTGAAGACGTCGACGAGTTGTTGGACTGCCATTCCCAGCCGCTAACTGATGCAGACCTCGAAGACCTGACTAAATCGGCCAGTGAAGAAGACAGTGAAACCCAGGAAGAGCCCCAAGAAATTGTCGAAGAAACGGGCTTAACATTAGAACGGCTTGCCAAGCTCTGCAACCTTGCGAAGGAGTTGAGAGAATTGTCGCAAGAGTGGGACGAGGATATGGTTCGTTCTATGCAATTCTGACACAAATTCGATGAAGACATGACTCCCTACAGGATGCTCTTCGAGCGAAAAAAAGAAGCGGCGGCAGCAACTTCCGATCATAATGTTCTTCCAGCCTCGCAAAAAAGAGCCAGTTCCTCCTGCTACTATACCTTAGGAAGAAATTGAAGAAGTGTCCCAGGAAGAAGTTGAAGAGGTGTCCCAGGAAAAGACACCTCCATCTGAAGAGACGTAAAATACTATCAATGGCTGCACAGTAGAAGACATCATTTTCTTCATCATCATCATTTCTACTGTGCAGCAAATTCATAGCCATCATCATTCAAGTTTTTCTTCAACTTCTTTCGTGGTGAGTACAGTAACAATCTTTATTTTTTATACCACTTTAATATTCTAACATTTTAATATTTGTGCCTGTTTTAGTTTAGGGTACTGTAGTACATGCATTAAGTGTTCTGTACATTAAAGGGTAGTTTGTTAACAGTACTACATAAAGGGGAGGTTTTAAAAGGCTGAATATACAAAATAAATAAATACGTAAATATGGTGTCCCTACTTTGCGGATTTTCAGCTATCGCGGCCGTGTTTGGAACCTATCTACCGCGATAAACGAGGGTTCACTGTATGTCTATATATATATATATATATATATATGTATATATATATATATATATATATATATCTATATGTATATATATAATTGTTTGTGTGTGTGTATCTGTGTGTATAAAGCCAAAAAACATCCATATCAATATTTTCTTATATTTCTCTATATTTTAATGGCTTTGACATGTTTTTGTTGTTGTCAATTGCATTTTCTCTTTTGTACAGAGACACCTTTCCTCCTTCGATCCAAATTGATGAGTTTGACGAGTCAAACGTAAGAATATGGAAGATGTTCAGGGAAGCCATTCAGCCTCTTTATTCCAAGATCCTTTGCTGGGTTAATCCGGGTTATAACCCAGCAATGGCCTTCAAAGACTACCTCGTAAGCCAAGGGGTTAACATCATTGAAGTCGAGAAGAGTCTTAATAATAATCAACGGGATAAGTTCATGAATCCTTCATCACACGATACATGGGACATAACTCTGTTTCATGTGCTTCTTCAGTTTTCTAAATGTTTAGCTGGAAAAAATAACGAAAAGTGGCACAAACAAAATGGGTCCGACCCAGAATTGTCATTAACACATTTGAAGAATAAAAGAAATGAAACAGCCCACAATCCAAAGATAAAAAAAGAGAATGTTCTGATATGATAGATACAGTATATGAACTTACAATGAAAATTCAAGAGGGCTTGAAACTTGTCGTTCTCCGGGATGTAGTAAACACTGAGGATAAAGAAGAAATCGGAAGAGAAATCGACAGAGTTTTTGATAATACCCGACAGAAGATCGAAGAGATAGGAAAAGGAGGTATAGGGGCCGAGGTTTTTGATGAATATCAAAGGGAAATTGACTTCACCAAAAAGATGATGTTATTGGAAGAAGGAGGTTTCCCTTATTTGAAGAAGAGTCTTGAAAAAATTAAAAGCATTAATCCTCTCAACCTGATAACAGGAACCTCTTCTAACCCCAACATACCAGTAGAAAAGATCTACACAGAAATGAAGCTAGAAGGGGAAAGTGGCCCCTGTAGTGTTCCTATAGAGGAGATACTGAATCACGTACCTCATTATGATCCTAGTCGACTCTTACTGATCAAGGGAATGGCAGGTATGGGGAAAACCACACTGGTCAAGAAGATCAATTCTGACTGGCTCAGTAAGAAGGACGACATCAAAGGCCTTAATGACTTTGACATACTTTTGTATGTAGAATGCAGGGAATCCACTGAATCTTTTAAAGACTTGTTAGTGGCGTCTTTTGGAGACGTTCACCAGAAATTTCAAGATAATGAAATTATTGATGTGTGTTTGGCTTACAAGTGTCTTCTTATCATAGATGGGTATGATGAGTTGAATGATAAATCATCAAAATTATTCCTAGATGTTGTGACACTGAAGAAATCCCGCAAAATTAATGTTATTGTGACAACCAGACCTGAATTTGAGAAGAGATTCAACAATCAGGTGAAATCTGATTACACAACTGTGTCTACAATTAGTCTTGAGGGAATTCCAAAGGAGAAGAGAGAAGAGTTTGTATGCAAGTATTATGCAGTATTGGGGTCAGCCAATTCTCCTCTGCAATCATTAGATGAACTGTTACAGTATCTGAGGAAAACAATGCACATTATGCATGAGTTGTGGGGACTACCCTTAAATCTCACTCTTGTAACAATTCTGTGGATGATGAAACCAGAGGTTATAAGCAACATCACCACTGAAGCTGAACTCTACTGGCAATTTTACCTTTTGTCTCTCTCTAAGTTAATGGAGCGTTTGGCGAAACACCGGGTCACAGCTCACTTACCACCAAGTATCTTAAACATAAGAGTTGAGCAGTTTATTGAAAAACTATGTTGTGAATCATTCAGAACATTACAAAATGATGAAATCAATATTCCAAAATCCACCATCAATTATTTATCCAAGTTTTGTTATCATTTGGGATTGCCAGCCGAAGAGCTAACAGGCGCCTTCCTGAAAAAAGTGACCACTTCTCAAGGCTCCTTTCATCACAGTTTCCCGCATAAAGGGATAATGGAATTCATGGCAGCTCTGTCTTTCCGTAGGAAAGTGACAAACCAATGCTGGGACCACTCTGTAAACACAGCCACACTTACAAAGACATTTGGAAGTCATCATGGAGGGAGTCTCCCTGAAAACCTTCACAAATATCAAAATATGCTGATTCAGATGATCAGCCTATTCCATATGGGTGACGGAGACGAGATGGTGTCAGAAGATGCCAAGATTGAGGCACTGGAACTCCTAGTAAGGTCGGGAGTGAACGGCAAAGACTCAGTGCTAAAAGTCTTGAAGAATATCAAATGTGATCATTCTTCTTCAAGATGGATAGCTCAGAGGTTCGAGTTGTTTGATGGGGTAACCATAATTGAAGATCATACAATTGATGCGTACATTGCCCTCCTTAGAGCCACGGATCCCCCTCTCCCAAACACAGAGAAAATTAAAATCACAATAAACCTTAATGACACTGATGGGTTAGTTCAACTGCAAAGACAACTTTGCAAGCATCTCATCAACCCATCAAGAATAAATCTAAATAACCATTTCAAAGGAGAGTCAGAGCCGACCGTAGAAGAGAGAGAGTCAATCAAGAATCTACTCACCAAAGAGTAAGTTATTATTATTATTATTAGAGAGAGAGAGAGAGAGAGAGAGAGAGAGAGAGAGAGAGAGAGAGAAAAATTCATAATATTTCCCGTAACAATCAACTTGAGTCTTGTTAACAATATATTTTATATTGTCAGTATCATCATTATCATCATTGTCACAATTTGTCTCATAATAAGTCGGCTAAACATAAAAATGTCCCACTTTTCATTTCTCATTTTTTTTCTTATATTATTTTCCATATTTTACGAAATTATTCGTTTTTACTTTTCGTTTTTGTTGCCAGCATCATCATCTTCATCATCATCATCATCATAATCACATCTTCATCAACTTGATAATAAAATTTCCAATCAAATCCAATAACTATTTCTTTGTTTTCTTTTCTTCTCTTTGGAACAGTTGTAAGGAATACGAAGGCATCTGGGACCCAACGTTCCAAATCCCTCCACATATTGGATTACTCCATGTCAGGCTTCAGGACCATCCCAGCCTCGACGCCTTTTGTCAATCTTTGGAAAAGACAAAACAGATTAGTTATTTAAGTAAGTATTAGTAATATGATTTTCTCTGTTCATTTCCTCCGAGGGACATTACAATACCTCGCCTCCTTCCCCTCATCCTTATCCTGTCATTCAGCCTGTTAATATCATTATCAATATTATTGTTAACATCATTATTATCATCATTATTACTGTATAGATGTAGAACATTATATTTAGAGGTCTCAATCAGGTTTTATTTCCACAAAAAGAAAAATATTGTTTTCATCTGATTTTAAGTTGATTTAAAAGCTTTCGAGGTTAACTTTTAATTTCTTTCTTTCCATATATTAAAAGGAAATGTCTCATTTTCATGGTGTTGATTTCATTAATAATGATATATTATGATTGTAATGAATAGGAAACTAATATTGGCACCAGTCTCAGTCAGTCAAACGCGTCTCCTCCTGACTCCGCCTCCTTCCTGCCTGATTGGTTCTCTAGAAGGATGTGAGCGGAGTTATCCGAACAGGAAAACCAATCGGCAAAAGGAATGTGAAAAAAATTGAAGTCGAGTTGTTATTGACTGAGGTGATTTAGATTGTGCATAATGTGAGGATTTTATGAGGAGACTTGTGACATACCTTATGCGAGCCGCTGGAATGCTCGCATGCACACACACAAACACATTGACTCCCACACCCACACGCACACGCACACACATTAATGCAACCTCAGTTACCTCACAGACAGACTGGCAGACATAACTCTGCTGTGTTTAGTTCTTTTGCCTCTAAATTCGTTGTTGCAGTTATTATTATTCCCATTTGACCTTTTCCTTTTGAATCTTAAGAAAGAAACAGAAAATGTTCAGTTTGATTATCATTTTTCTCAACGTTCTTCTTCTTCTTCTTCTCCTTTCTCTTTCAGTTATTCGCTTCAGTGTCAACGACGTCAGCAGCGTCAGTCGCCCCATCCCTTTCTTGGAGAAGGATCCAATTGCCTTTGTCGTAGTCAGCGACGTCAAGGAAGAAGGCATCGAGAAGGTTGGGGACATCCTTCGGACATTGCAACCACAGGATGCAAGGAGGTGAGGAGACATCATTCCTTAAGAGAGAGAGAGAGAGAGAGAGAGAGAGAGAGTACTATTATGGTATATATATATATATATATATATAAAGAGAGAGAGAGAGAGAGAGAGAGAGAGAGAGAGTACTATTATGGTATATATATATATATATATATATATCTATATATATATATATATATATACTGTATTTATATATGTGTGTATGTGTGTGAATGAACTTGTCCATCTGAACCAAAAAAAAAAATAACAATACAAGAATAAAATAATGGATAAATGTGGGTGACATCATTTCTTTCTTCTTTTTTTTTTAATTTCTTTTCATTTATTCCTTTCCTTCTGCTCAACAGGTCGTTCTTTACAATCCGGTTTCTTCCGTGTTCCCCGAGGAGGACGAGGAGCCCTGAGGACATCCTCAGGCTCCTCGCCTCCTTGAAGGGAGTTAGGGTGAGAGCAAGCATCGTGCTCCCAGGAGATGAACGACCAGATGACGAAGCCTTACGCAGAGAGATGGATCTTAAGGCAAAGGAATCCACCGGATGTAGAGATGATGTTTTTTGGTGAGTTTGCTTCTTCTTTTTATACTTCTTCATAGGTGTTGTACGATCTCTCTCTCTCTCTCTCTCTCTCTCTCTCTCTCTCTCTCTCTCTCTCTCTCCATCAACGTTCCAAACCTTTCAGCGTGTGATGAGTCAGGAAAAATAAACTGTATTCACTATAGGACTAGTTTCAAAATTATATTTCTTTAAGATTTGGCTTTTGCTTATATATATATATATATATATATATACATATATATATATATATACATATATATATATATATATATATATATATCTGATTATTCTGTTCATTAACATTTGGTCAAATTATCTAACTAAGTGTGTTTGCACCTCAGTATTTCATATTCCCTTCAATTATCTCCTCACTGTCTTTAACTCTCATCATATTCTTCTTCTGCATTTCCTTTATTATCATTATTACTTCTTTCCATAATGAATAGAATAATTGAATAATCCTCGCCTATGTTAAAATATTATTAGCTTTTACGTTTATTCACTGAATTTATCCAAAGTCTTTTTCTTAATAACGTTGTCTTCTTTGCTCTTCAGGAACAATTACTTTTGATAAGAAAAGCTGGGGAAGAAGAAGAAGAAGAAGAAGAAGAAGAAGAAGAAAAAGTTCATCAGAGACATTTCTTCAACTACTGATGGTTTTTATCTCACTCTAAATTCATTTCACCAAATTCTAATTCATTATCACAATATACCCCTAAATGGTTAAAATGGTGTTACAATACCAATTTGGGACTCATGTTAATCTCTCTCTCTCTCTCTCTCTCTCTCTCTCTCTCTATCTCTCTCTCTCTCTCTCTCTCTCTCTCTGACTCATATCATGCAACAAAAAAGAAATGAGAAAAAGGGATCTTAAACCTTTTCAGACAGGTGGGTTCTTTGTGAAATCTCTTATTCTGTATTTGATTAGTTTTGACATTAAAGTAAAAGTATCAGAAAGTATATCTTTTTCATGTTAAAAAGAACCAGTTTTTTCTGATAAGGAATGATATTGTTATAGTTAATCAATTTAGTTTTGCAATTAAGAATCAAAGTAAAGGATTATCACATTAAGCTTTCTATTGCAGAGATTTGATCTTTTGTAAAACGCTTGAACTTTGTAATGGCCTCATATATTGATGCTGTTTCCTATTGCAGATCAGATGAACTGAAAGAGCAGAAGACTGACTAACTGACTGACTAATGCACAGGGTTACAGTTCTTCGTCATTTGTTCGACCGAAGAGAGGCTTATATGTTAGGCCAGCGCCCGTCGGACCCATGAAATGATATTCTTATTAGAAAATGAAGGAAGGCTGAACTGCAGCTGACATTGGAGAAGAGAATAATAAGATGAGGTAGGATTTTCAGGGTAAGAGTTTTGAGTTACTGTTTTTGATGTATTGTATGAAATGAGTATGATAAGGAGTTACTTCTTTTAATCAATTTAATGAAAATCTAAGATTTGTTGTTACTGCTCGTAATGAAAGGAATAGCAGGAGTAATATTTTAAGTTATTTTTTTTTAATAAATTGAATGAGAAGAGTAACGTTAATATTTATTTCTTTTATTCATATTGAATATAAATTTCCAAAAATATGATACAATTAGACATTTTGGAATATTTTCATTTGTTGCACAAATCAATATAAATTTGGACTGTAAAAGGTAAGGTTTTCTACTCAATCAGCGTTAAACAAGAAGAGGTAAAATAGGTCACGCATGGGTCACTTGTTCTCATGCACACAGACAGACAGAAGGAATGGGAGGAAAACAGGAGTAATAATTAGCAAACATCAGCAATATTTGAAACTTGTATGCTTCTTGGCTGTTTTCAATTAGTTAATTTTCACAAATAGAAGTAAATATTGTTTCTGGTATTTCGGGCAATCTGCTATTGTCTTTATATAATAATTTAAAAAAGTACCTCCTTGTAATGGTTTTAAGGCATTACATTCATATCACTAATTCTCACATCTCCTTTATTTTACTAATTTTTCATCAGGCAATTCGGTCCATGCAAAATCATATTTATCACAATTAAATAATTTTCGGTGAACTTACTTATAAAAAGTTTTTGTACAACTTCTATCTTGCAGTTAATATTATATGATAACGAATATTTCTGCTCCGCCACTACAGATTCATATTTATTCAATTGATCCATTTTGTTTTGCAATAAAAAATCTGAGTGAAGATATATCACAACAAGATTTCTATTGCCGACTTTCTATCTTTTGTATAGCACTTACATTTTGTAATGGGCTCGTATATTGATGTTATTTCCTTTTTACAGATCAGATGAACTGGTAGAACTGAACATTGTCTGACTGACTGATTGACTTATTGACTGATTGACTGACTGACTGACTGGTGCACAGGGATATTGGCCACTGTCATCTGTTGGACTCAAGAGAAACTGATATGTTAGACTAGCGTCACTCAGACCCATTGAGTCTACTTCTGATGAGAAGAGAAGGAACACAGAACTGAGACGGACAAAAAGATGAGGTAGGATTTAAAAAAAAAAAAAATAGGATTTACTACTCTAAATGAATTGAAGAAAAAATAAATAAAATCTGAATTTATTGTTCGTAATGAATTAAATGGAAAGAGTAAAATTACCTTCCGTTCGGTAACTCTTGCAAAAGTTTTCCATATTGTCATTTTTATTGATACTATCATTGTTTAGATTACTATTTTTTATGATAAATAAACATTTCTTTGATAATTTACTACCTTAGACCTATATTAGAACCTTTTTTATATTCCAGTACTTTCTTCTATTTAGCTTAGGGTTTTCAAACATTCAACTCCTGTCTTTAGAAAATAACTGTTAAAATACCTCTTTTAAATAATTTCATCATATGGATATCACTTACCTAATTTCTCTTCAGGCATTAAGCAAGATGCATTAAACATATATATATATATATATATATATATATATATATATATATATATATATATATATATATATATATACAAAAGATTAATTCTATGTTTATTGGATGTTTTCAGGAGAATTATTTGTTGAGCTTCTTTTGGTAAATTCCACCATTTCTTCCAATGGCACTTGCATCAGCCCTCTGGTGACAGGTCATTCTTATATAACTTCTTTTCTCGTTTTCTATTTGGGAGTCTAAGCAGTGTGCATCCAGCCAGTATTTACGCAGGAGTAGTGAGTTTTTAAGGCATTTTTGAAACATTGTTCCTATGGGCTGTAAAACTACAAGAGCCTGTGTATGGCTGGATGGGACAGGCAATATACCTAAACAAAAGGCATTATCTGCATTCTGGAAAAAGAATCTGACCTCAGGGATAAGCAGGTCATCTCTCAAAGTGTTAATTCCTTCACTTCTCGTCTCGGATCGATGACTGTGAGTAGCAGACACAGTCATTCCTTCACTTTGTCTTTCTCTAGAGTCATCTTCCTCTTCTTTGCACAGAGCCTCCTGTCTTCAACCTCTATATTTTCTTCAAGATTTATTGTTGGACGATTTCGTTGATGAACAATAAATATTTCTCCCTTTCTCTTCTTTCGATAAATTCACGAATGATAAGACTTCGAAGGAAGGAACCATTTGATTCCGGATTGTCCTTTTAAATGTAAATGTATTAAGATTATTGGAATAAATATGAAATACTTGCTTTTGAACATTGTTCTCTCATAAAAGTAATGTGAAAACTGAAAGATACGATCCGTTTTGATGATCGGTTCTTTCAATTGCTATTTTGTATGCTTCATGAGAAGTTTTTATTATTAGCTTCATTTAATTGCTGATTCACATAATTAAAGAAGAGTAGTCTAGTCTCCTTTAGAAGTAAGACATGGACATCTTCTTCCCAGCAAATCATCTGGAATCTGGTTGGGTGATTATATCCTCTTGACTGATCAAAACTCAAGAGAACTTGCCTGGTCTCCTGTTTGATCACAGTCTTGAGGTGAGTACCCTTTAAGCTTAGCATTTGATCAGCAGAAGAGTGAAGCGATCTAACTAATTCATATATTTACAAGGAATTATAATGAATACAAAATACTCCTTATTTCATTCAAGCACATACACCATCTCCATAATAAAATAAGGTATGGGGAAAAAAATATAAAGCTGATCTTATTTGCTCCTTTTCATGCATACAGAATTTATCATTTTCAACATTGACTTATAGCAATATCTTAAGTAAGAAACTATTCTGCTGCGGCTGACATTGAAATTGTGAATTAATCTTGTATCTAACATTCATATATTTTAGTTTCTCTTCCCAAAGTGGAAGATGAAATTACTGAAGCCCTGAACCATATCCCTCATGATGAGGGTGGCCCAAAGTACATGGTGAGCAGTGAACATGAACACTTGAATCTTTTCAGAATTTTATGACTTATTTCCCGGAATAAAGAACATGCATCTTCGTATAGAACCCACATATCAGTGTTCATTTCACCCCCTGCTCCAGTCTGCTTTTCTGCCCACCTGTAGGTGAACAATCTCAACAACAGGTCTTCAGGTCTTCCCCCATCATGTATCATTCCACATGCTCTTCTCAGGAATCTCATTTCCACTACTCATATTATTTTCTGCTCGTCTCTATATCCAGTCGCTTCTGTAGATCTGTGCACTCCTTTTGTCATGGTAAACCTATTTCTTAAACATTTCTTAGAACCCCTATAAATACATTCCTAAGTCCATAAGCTTTGTAATAACTTTCAATTTCTTCTAAAAGAAAAAATCAACTTTCTCGACTAATATCCTATGTTTCTTTCCACAGGAATCTGATCCTAAGTGAGAAAAGTCCACAATAGTACAATGTCAAATTCTGATAACTAGCCGCAGCTGAAATAAAGGTTTACAGTGCTCAAGGAAGGTCCTGCAGTATGAGGCTCTCTACATGCAGACTCCTGACTTCAGCCTCCCAACTCTGTCTATGCCACATAACCTTCATTTCCCACTGCCTCGATGTGTTAAATGTGGGTGAGCAAGGAAGCCAGTGCCAATTCTACCTCAATCCAAAGTACTGACGATTTGATTCTTCCTTTGCATTTGGTGAAACTCACAATCTTGATATTGATTAGAGATTTAGAAATTTATTACATTTCTTTACTGGTACCAAAAGACAAGAAATTTTCCCTTCACAATTTTTTTATTTTCAGAATATCTTAGTGCTGTATAATCTTTTTGTTTTAATATTATATCAATGGATTACCAGGAAGGATTTCCTTTTTGGGGGGAGTTTGATACATAGAGTATTCATGGCTCCTATGGAATATATGTTTTCATCATATACTATAGTTATTCATTTCCACAAAATCACACTTTTACTTAATATATATCAGTGCCCATATACTGTATACTCATCTACGACATAATTTAAATGTACCCTTTTTTTTACAGTTCACCCATTCAAGACATACTTTGAATGTACTAATTTCACACTGTATACCCATTTACGACATATTTTGAAATTACATTTTTTTATACCGTATACCCAATCACGATATAATTAGAATGTATTATTTTCTATACTGTATACCCATTCACGACATGATTTGAATGTACTATTTTCATAATGTATACCAATTTGCAATATAATTTGAATTTACTACTTTCATACTGTACAGTATACCCATTTAGAACATTATTTGACTTACTATTCTTATACTCTATATCCTTTAAAAAAATATTTGAATATACTATTTTTATTCTATATACCTATTTATGGCATAATTTGAACCTACTGTTTTGTTAATAAACAATGAATTTGTTAGCCGTCTGGAATATTTTTATTAACAAATAATCTAATGTACTATATATAACCTTCCTTGCATTCTGATTTTCACTAATGCATGCCCAGGGAATGCCATAGGCTTAAAATATATTATGTGCTATTTGGGGAATATCATCTTGTTGACATTTATTTATATAGAATAGTAATAAATCAACTGGATCGTAATTTTTGTTGCTGATATGGATAATTTATGCACTGCACCAGATTATATAGTTCACTATTTATTTTTACAGATAGACAGAAATTTTACTGATAATATGCTTTTATTGATACAGAAAATTTATCCCTGTTAATAACTGAGTTAAAAGTGGTATATATAGATGGTAAGGAGGAGGAGAGGAGGGATTCTTCACGTGTAAGTGTCTTCTTTGTTTCCTTGTTGATTCTAATTAACAGATGTGAGTTGATGTCACAGAGAAATGTGACGTTACTGTAACGGACGATGTCGCAATGTGATGGTCACGTGATGATGACCTTTTAGATGTGTTTGCTGAGTGAGAAGTCTCACTTCATTGTTAGTGTCGGTGGAGGATGGTACGAATTCTCTCTCTCTCTCTCTCTCTCTCTCTCTCTCTCTCTCTCTCTCTCTCTCTCTCTCTCTCTCTCTCTCTAAAACTAATTCCATTTTTATTTAGATAAATTTCAGGGACATTAAAAATACAAAACAACCTAAGTGAGAAGATCAGATTTTTTTCTCTCGGAAATACATTCCTAATCTAGACTAATACATTTCCAGATTAAATCTCTAAATTTATTAATCACTTATTCTTTCTAATGAGTCTCAACATTGACCTTTAACCTTTGATCTTACTGTATGTGCTTCTGATCTATTTTTCTTTTTTGGTGTATATCAATACATTTAAATAACGACAATTTGTTTTGTTTCATTAAGAAGTATCTCTTCGGACAAACAATATCCCCTCAATGCTGAGTGACTCAGTATGGATCTCTAGCTATTAATCAAAAGAATTTGAGGCTTCTTGAGAAAGGGAGCCCTTTTGCAAAATAAACTACTTCACAAAGGGTCCGGTAATCTACAACAATAACAACAAAATAACAACAACAATCATCTTAAATTTCTAAGAGGCAAATCCCTATGGTATTATTATGAGGGAAAGGTAGGGTGTTTTATTTTTCATTTTATTTTTGCTTTGAAAGATATATGAATTCTTTTGGGGTTTTATGAGAATTAAGTTTTGCTTACTGAAATCGGTTGGAGGTGACCTCCAAATGATTTCCAGTAAACAATCAGTAAAATATTAAGAAAATACTATAAGAAGACTTTGTTATGCGAATGACTATTTTTCCCCGACAAGTCCCGCGGCAGAGCAAGGCTGACACAAGTTTTTGTAGCAAGCATTACCAAAACAACAGATATTCAATTTTTTTCTCCCCAATAACTGTGAGTATCTGATATTTAGATTCCAATATTGTGGTAATATAATTGATAAGTATTCTCAAATGCTATACATGGTTAGTAAAACCATTGTAAGAGCTGACATAAACAAATGTCAGAGGTGAATAGCAGAACTAGAGGCATATCATTATAGCAGGGTGTCCTACGCAAATTGAGAACACCAAATATGGGCTAAAGTAGTCACAGCTAAAGTGTGCTGTGTGCATTTGCAATGCATTACTTGCTTGAAAATGAATATTTACAGAAATTTGGAAAATTCCTTTTTAATAGAGGATTGTTTAAATATATAAGTTGATATTAATAACCAGTCAATCAGTTTTGAAGAATAGCAAAACGTGGTTGGGTTATCAACAGTGAATAAGATATTTCATCTTAAGATTGTAAAAAAATTGCAAGCCAGTTCTAAAATTACATATATGTTAATTAATAAAAAAGTGATAAATACAAGTCTGCTTGATTCCAAATTGTATTTTATATTAATGTAATTTACAGATAAATGTTATACAGCTGTAAAAATCAATTCTTTCCTATAATCATTTTTTACATCTATGCAATTATTCTTATACATAATAAAATTCAACGAATAGAACAAAACCCTGTGTTATGATAGTGAAATATTAAATATTCTGCTGTTTTAAGAACTTTTTTTTTATTTATTTATATTAAGCCGTGGCTGTCATTAGAGACTGATTGAAGAATTTCAATGCATAATGGATGCAAAATTTAATAAAAATCCTGCTAAATTTTGCTGCATAAAAGCACTATGCAACAACATCAGAGCATCAGTTTGCATCTGCTTTTGTTCATAGATCTTACTGTACAGGTAGGTGGAACCGAGAACTACTTATTGTACTGCATAACAGAGAGAGGTTTTAAAGGGTCAGGCCGATCGCACTTTGGTCATTAGAGATAAAGGTGCCATATTGCTGGATTTAAGTCTTTCAAGGTGTATTTCCATAGCAACCTCGATGAGGTATTGCCTGATTTGTACAGTGTGATCATTGTAAAGTTTTTCACCTATTATTGAATTATTAAATAGTTACCTTTAAGCACACTGGCTTTCTCTTCTACTATGTAAAGCAGTGTATCTCGGGATGCTGCACCAACACTTTCTTTCAGTAATCAGATTGTGACAATATATAGGACTGCCACTTGATAGACTCCCGATTTTAAATAATAGTTTCTTTAGCATACTGGATAAAATACAAAAACTGTAGGTATTACAACAATTATGTTTGTTGAGTAGATAGGTTTTAAACCTGTTGACTATGGTGTTCAGATCAAGACTAATCCCCGTTCAAAAGTAAGGGAATTCATTTGATGTGTTTATTTTTTTTCGGGCAGTAAATCAAAGTAAAGTCTCCTACAATTTTTCATATCAGATATGGAAATACTCTTCCAAGGTGCTGCATATTTTTCTAATTATCACATAACTGATAATATGTTCAAAGTTACAGGGAGTAGGATGGGAGGTAAAATGGTTCAAAGAAGAGCTACACTTCAACTTGACTGGTAATTCCTTCATGATAACCTGCCCCTGCCAGCCATTCATGGACAGAACACTTATGTCATTTGTGCAGTTCCAGCAGATATCAAAACACAGGTAACTTATATAATTCATATCAAAGAATGCATAATAGTAACTACATGTGTCTGTATCTGTTATTTTAATCGATTACTATAAGGAAGGTACGCATTGCATTAAACGGATTTTGAAGCGAAGCGAAAAAGTCAATTTCTGGGTGAGATGCCCATATCGTCCTGATGGAAGGTTCCTATAGGTAGCTTTCTAATGGATATTTGGCTACAGTGATATTCCCAGAGAATTTGAGCTTTAGGTCTCCTGAATTCTAACTCCTGGCACGAATATCCTTAAATTTTCTTAAGGATATCGCATAAAATCAGGGGACGTATATCTTGATACGACACATGGCAATCTTCACCCCAAATAGCGTTTTTGCTTCGAGGGGGAAAGAGGCTAAACTAAAGGGGAGCCGTTATCAAGGTTACTCTTCCTCCCATACTATTACATGGCTCCAAGATGGCGCTCATTCCTTGTAGCATTGAATATGGTGCTATAGATATAGGAGTTTCGGGAGGGATCCTGCCTAAGCCTTTCTCTTATAAGGAAAAAGGAGGGTGGGCCCATCAGGACGACATGGCCATCTCACCCAAAAATAGATTTTCCGCTTAGCTTCAAAATCCGTTTTTTGGGCTGAAGCCATGTCGTCCTGATGGAAATGTACCAGAGAATTACTTAAAAGTACTGTATCTGTAGATTTTCATAAGTGCCTTAACCTTGGGACAGTTTTTCCTATGGTCATCCGGACCATTGAGACATATGACGTTACCGTTATACGTCACTACCACTAATCATGGAAAAATGTTAGGGCTTCCTGCCCCCTGCAGGGAAGAGTCATACTAGAAAGTAAAAAAGGGTCTCAAGGTTTTCATATATTGTATGAACAAACATAAGTATCAACCAGATATACAAAAGTCTCACAGTTTGTATATGTTGTCGGAACAAATAAGTATCAAATATATCTATTGTTTGTAAGCATACAATAATATGAGGCTTACTTAGGTAGATAAGTAAGAGAACTCTGGCTATATTTATTGTGCTAATTACAGGGCGAAATTAGACGCAATTACACTCTAATAGACATTTATTTAGAATAAACTAATAATTGGAATAACAAGTGTAACATGTTAAGGGAATTATACGTACAGCGTAGGCAGAAAAGGCTTTCTACCTGAAAGGGAAGAAATGATTAGTGCCACTCTGAAATTTGACAATTTTGATAAAATTTTCAATACAATTTTCTGTAAATGTTGTATACTATCCACACTGTGTACAATATACACACAGCAGAAGTGTTGTCTGTATAATTCTACACCTGAGATTTTTAACAGTCTTAGTGTCACCATGGTGACACCCACTTAAAAGGTATCGCACTGGAAGTGTCAACACCTTTTCAGCCTAATTGATACTCCCAATCAATTCACTGTTCATCGCAACACTAAATGACTGGCTTTAACACACTACCTGCCGCCACCACGTGATGCCTCAGTTCATGCAGTTGCTTTGCATAATGTTTGAAGAACACTCTGGATGACTTCCATCCAGTATATGAGCGAAGACACTCAAAGTCCATATACTGAAAAAGTTCAGTGATGAAGCAATTTTTCTTGGATCATGACTTGCGGGTGTACTGTCAGGATCTGCTCTGTGAATGAAGTAGGTGAGCTTTGCCCTCAGTTGTTTTAGGGATAAGTTTGATCCTGAAGTTTCTCCTTTGAAGAGTTGTCCTCCCCTGAAGTCTGAAGTTCTTCAAAGATAGACCTTTAGACATTCTACTGGACACAGAGAGATATCTTCTTTCAGAGGGCAGATTCTCCTGGGACCCCATCTCTTAGTGGGTAGCTCGTTCTTGGCGAGAAAGGTTGGATTAGGAAAGAGATTCAGTTCTCCCACATCTGTGAACTGAATGTGGCCCTCGTTTCTTGATAGGGCTTCTATTTCACTAACTCTAGCCCCTGAGGCTATAGCAAACAGGAATATAACTTTTTGGGTTAGATCCTTAAGAGAACAATTTTAATTGTTCACAGTTGAAGCATAATGTAGGACCTTGACCAAGGACCATTAAATGGGATTCGGAGGAGCTGCAGGCCTAAGTCTAGCGCATACCTTCGGGATGTTGTTAAAGTTTTCGTTCGTCAGGTACACTTGGAAGGCGTATAGAAGACGTCTAGTCAGGGTTGACTTACACGTAGTTATCGTGTTGGTGGCCATACCTTGTTCATGAAGGTGGATAAAGAAGGACAGACAAAAGTCTATTAAGACTTCTTTCGGTCCTTTTGCTTTAACTTAAGCAACCTACTTTTTCCAAGACGATTCATATTGTCTTCTAGTTGACTTGGAGTCGTATTCTTCTAAGAAGTCTATACTGCCTTTTGAGATCCTAAATATTTTCTCAACCGCTAAGGCGAAAAAATCATGAGCTGAAGGTTTTGGGTTCTTTGTGATGAAGCGAAGACAGTCGACTTCTGAACCCATTGAGATAGTGCTGGGTTCGGTAGAGGGACCAGCCTCAGCTTCAGTTCCATCACTAGAGGGAACCAGTTGCTCTTGGGCCACTTGTGGGCCACTAGAGCTGCCGTTCCTGGAAGGATCTCAGCTTGTTGAGGACCTTCAGCTGGAGATGGTTGGGGGGAACAGGTAAATTCGGGTAAATTCGTTCCAATCGATGGATATGGCATCCGTTGCCTCCGCCAGAGGGTCCTCGTCTGGGGCTACATATCGAGGTAGTTTCTTTTTGTCCCTCGTCACGAAGAGGTCGATCTGCAGTTCCGGGACTTGTTCCAAGATGAAAGGAGAATGAGTCTCCGTCTAGGGACCATTTTGACTCTATCGGCTTGAGCGTGGATAGAGCGTCCACTGTCACATTGCGGAACCCTTATAGGTTAACTGCTGATAAGTGCCATCTCTTCTTTTTCGCTAGACGAAAGATGGCTAATATCACATGGTTGATATGGGGCGATCTCGAGCCTTGTCGGTTCAGACATATCACTATCACTTCGCTGTCCAAGATCAGCCTGATGTCAAGAGGACTGCCATGGCCTCCATCATATTGATGTGAAAGGTCTTGAATAGAGATGACCAAGTCCCTGGGACTTTCCTTTGATGGGAGTGACCTTCCCATCCTTCCGTTGAGGCATCCGTGGGGATGGTCACCGATGGTGGAGGTGGTTGCAAGGGTACAGTCCTCGTTAGGCTCTTGGCCTTCGACCACGGCTTGAGAAGTGATTGTAGTAAGGTCAGTATCAGTCTTTTTAGATCTCTTCAAGCGTTTGATGCGTATCGTCTCCAGACTCCTGACGCATCTTTCAGCTGTGCTCTTAGCACTGGGTCTGTTACTGCTGCAAACTGGAGAGAACCCATTACTATTTCCCGTTGGCATCTTGAGATCCTGTCGGATTTCAGTAGTCTCTTGACAGACCCTGAAATCTCCCTCCTCTTCCCTGAGGGAATGGAGAGGCGGTCTGACCTCAGGTTCCAACGGATTCCCAGCCATTGAAACTTTTGAGCTGGAGAGAGTCGAGACTTCTTGAAGTTGATTTTGAATCCCAGATGTTCCAGGAACTGGATCACTTTCTTGGATGCTTGCAGACAAGCCATTTCGGATGCTGCCCACACCAGCCAGTCGTCCAGGTACACTGCTACCTGAACACCTTCTAGGCATAGTTGTTGAATGACTGTGTCTGCAAGTTGCGTGAAGATCCTTGGGGCTATGTTTAGTCCGAAGGGCATGGCTCTGAAGACATACTTTGTCTTCTGTAACTTGAATCCTAGGTAGGAGGAGAGGGGCGACTGACTGGAAGGTGCCAGTAAGCATCTGCTGGTCTATCGAGACTGTGAACACCCCTTTGTGTAACAGGGTCCTTATGTGTTGAAGGGTTAACATCCTGAACTTGCTGTTTTCTATGAACTTGTTGAGTGGCAAAAAGTCCAGAATGACTCCGAGTTTGTCTGAGTCCTTCTTGGGAACACAAAACAGCCTTCCCTAGAATTTGATGGACTTTGCTTTCCTTATAACCTGTTTGCTTAAGAGCTCTAAGGTATATTCTTCTATTGAGGGGGTAGAGTGTTGGAAGAATTAAGGAAATGATGGTGGAGACTTGTTCCATTTCCTTCCTAATCCATTCTTAATTAGGCTGTGGGCCCAAGGATTGAAGGTCCAACGATCCTGAAAATGTTGGAGTCTCCCTCCTACCGGAAGCATCTCATTGCTTCAATTGTCAGAAGGGTTTACCTCCTCGACCGCATCCTCCCCTACCTCTTGAGGGATCTCTAGAGGAGCCCCGTCTGAATCCTTTACCTTTCGGTCGAAAGGTAGTGGTTTGCCCCTCAAACCCGTAGTTGAATTCTGGTGACTGGGCAACCAGCTGTTGAGGCACCACTTCGGAGGTGGTATGTGGTTGGGCCACCACTTGGGGCACCACGGTCATGGTGACTGTGGAATGTTGCTGAGCAGGCCGAGGGGGAAGTCTCGGATTCTTCGTCCTTCTTTTAGGTTGGGGACCCGCATCCGAGGAAGACTTCCTCTTTGAGGAGATGCCCCACTTCTGGAGAACGTTCCTATTCTCCGTGGTGGCTTTCTCAACTACCTCTTTGACTACTTTGTTCGAGAAGAGGTCTTTACCCCAGATGTTAGAAGATATCAGCTTCCTGGGTTCGTGTTTCACTGTTGCAGTAGCGAACACAAACTCTCTACAGGCTCACCTAGCCTTCATGAAAGCATACAGGTCCTTTACTAGGGTAGCCATATGCATTTTGGCCAGGACCATGAGCATGTCTGGGGTACTTCTTTGGCCTGTACCCATCTCTATGCAGTTTTGTAGGGATAAGGATGCAGCAATTCTCTCCTTCTTCTCTTGTTCCCTGCGCCAGAGAAAGTCACAAAGTTTACGGAGATTCTCGCTAATCTGTCGTCCAGCAATGTCTGCGTCCAGTTTCCCTACAGAGAAGGTTAGGTGGACTTCATTCCATTCCTTCTCTTCCATGGGCAGGGATAACGACAGAGGCCTACACTCCTCTAGAGCAGAGCATGGTTTGCCTGCCTCCACTGCCAAGGGGAAGGCTATTGAGGCAAGAGCAAGAAAGGTAGGGTGTTTCTTGCTCAAGGCGGACACTTTCAAGTTTGAATAGCCCGCCTTTTGCAGGCTACTCGACAAGAGAGCCTGTGCCTTATCGTGGTCGAAAACCATGACCTCCTTCGGTTCCGTCTCCTCTTTTGGCGCTGGCTCATGTTTCAGTCGAATGAAGCAATCAGGGTAAGCGTTAAAGCTTGGCCAAAACTAGATGTCGTGTAAGGGGACGGTTCTCATCTTCTCAAAGATATAGAACTTGCGGTTGGTAACGGG
>NC_090741.1:112413227-112418227 GCF_036898095.1 Palaemon carinicauda
CATTTACACCCTTGTCATACTTATTTCTATTCTCACTTTTACTTATAAAATTTCCCCTTTTTTCATCCTTACTTAAAACTTTCATACGCCTCTTTTTCCTATATTCAACTAACACTAATTGTTTATTTTCCAGCCCTAACTTTTCATGCATACTAGATTCATACTTGCTCATTTCTAACCAATTATTCATCCCATTCTCACAAACATTGATCCTATTCCTTCCACACACACAGGAGGACTCACCCAGCTGAACCCTCTCACACTCTAGTTTCCCGAACATACTGGCTGACTTAATCCCTTCTTCCTACATACCCTAGCTACATGCCCATCTACACCACATTCAGTACACTTACCCCGCGGCTCCTTGCACATTCTAGCATAATGACCATCCTTACCACAATTACCACAAATCACATTCATACGATTACTACGACATCCACTCGCCACATGCCCAATCATACCACACCGAAAACACTTAACCTCTTTCTCTTTCTTGCACTCACTAATTCTATGCCCTACCTCACCACATCCAAAACAAGCACCTAGAGCCCATCTGCATTCATTCTTCTTATGACCTACTTTCCCACACCTATAACACTTTTCATCACGGACACGGCTATCTGACATACCTCGATGTGCACTCACACTCCTATCCCTATTGCGCCAATTACCCTGCCTAAATCCTTCATTTGTCCTTACAGGTATTCCCACATTACTCGCCCTAACACTCCTATCTACTACACTATCAGCTACCCTCATCGGTCCTCTCAAAATTGCATCCTTATAACTACCAAATTCTATTACACTTTCTTCCATTCCAGTTCTTACACTCACAGATTTACTTTCTTTCATGCACCTATCTAACTCATAATCCTCAACTATCTCTAGTATATCATCCCATGTCAATCTCTCTTGCGTCCACCTCATTTTCTCTTTGCGTTTCAAATTAATAAATTCACACACATTCTCAGGTACTGTTGCCAAAAACTTCCTCATTAACTCCTTATTCTCATTTATACCTTCATCCCCATACTTCTTCCTAGCTAACGTTTCCAACCTACATACGTACATTGATATAGCTTCTCCTGCATTCATCCGTGCTTCATCAAAATCATTCTTACGCTTATACTTAACACTCCCTTTCATACGTTTTACCTGCTCAATTATTCTCGTTTTCACACTTTCATAATCAACGTCCCCTACACTCATTATCACTCCATACATCGTCAACAAATACCCAGTCAAATATTCTCCTAACTCCCTAGCCCAAACTCTTTTACTATCACCATACTTATCCTGACAATACCTCTCATACTCCTTGAAAAAATCATGTACATCTCTACTGCTATGCTCATTGAACCTTTCACACCGAGGTACCTCTCTCATAAACACAGTCTTACACACATCACGTTCATTCTCACTGCTATCATCACTGTCTACTCCCTTGTTACCTTCTTCCTCATTCGAATATAATGAATCCACTTCCACACTTAAATTCCTATCCTTAACCATTCCTTTCTTACCCTTTTTCTTACTTACCACTTTCACCCATTCACGATCGTCCTTGCTATCAGCCTGATACTTTTTCTTCCCTTTCTTCACATCACTTTTACCTTTCCTTTCATCTTTCCTCTCACCTTTCTGTTCATCCTTACTATGCCTAATTCCCTTATCTTCAACATCACCATCACTATTACTACTATCACTATCACTTCCTTTCCCATTATCACCTACCTTATCCTTCTCTTCCACTACCAACCCATTACCCGAAGCTGAGGACACTCCTCCGACTGCACCTTCACCCATTATAGTTTTCATCATCCCCATGACTTGCCCCAACATATCTTCCATTCGTTTCTCTATTCGTTCTTCATTCTCTCGCATCCTCATCTCAACACATTCTTCCACTCTCTCTACTGTCCCCTTTAACTCCCTAAGCTCCTTCTGCATCGCCGCATTCTCCCAGTTCAACCTCTCATTCTCTATTAGCAACCTCTCCTCACGCTCCTTACTCAGCCGCAATTCCTCCTTCAAAACCCTTAATTGCTCCTCCATTTTTCATCAACCTTAATCCTAATTCCGTCCTTCGTCCAACAGTCCAGCTTCTATCCCACCTCGGCAGTCCCTGTTCGGGCGCCAAAATAATGTGGCGGGATGTTTAAAAAAAACAAGCCCCACACCCTGAATCACACTTACTGACAATGGTCTCCACAAAACAAACTTTCCCCTTACGTAATCTAAAACTGGACTCTTAGACAAAAAGGACGAAATAAACAAAACATAACCTTACAACTATATTTCTTAAAACTAAAACCAAAAAATTCTGCATTCAAAATAAGCTTAACATAACAACCATCCACAACCAAAATAATTACACTTAAAACAAATCATTAGCTTAATAAATATACCAAAAAAAAAACCGTAACACCATTCATGTAAAAACCCTAACAAACTTAAAATTACCCGCACACCAAACCCAATATTTGTTTATGTGTGGACCACTTTGTCCACACAAGGGCAAACAGTCATTAAAAGCCCAAAACCACAACTCTGCAGCAACCGGATCACTATTAAATATTAATACACATATGTATTAGTTGGTTTGGGTTGTGCGCGTTATCATCATCATCATCATCATCAAAATCATCATCATCGTCGTCAATCGAAATACAAAAAGCACAATCAAATCCGGTTCTTGAACACAATCCAGGTCATCTACAGTCGGTCAATCCAAAAGAGCAGTCTAAGTATAATCGATTACAGGCCAGGTCAGCAACTAAAGATCGTCATTCATATCAATTTAATCTCTCCAAAGGAGGAATCGCAGCTTTGAAAATCAAAAAAACACTTCCACGCTGGTCGAAAAAATATAAATATAATCCAGCTCTCACACAACTGCCTTAAGCTGCAGTCAAATAAAAAAAGCATTCGCTCCGAAACATTCACCACTGTCGTAACCTTACTAAAAATGTAAACAAACAATCTCATTTATACCAACAGTCTTCCTCACCACAAACGATCGTTACACTAACTACTTTCGCTCGCTAACACAATATCTCTCTCTCTCTCTCTCTCTCTCTCTCTCTCTCTCTCTCTCTCTCTCTCTCTCTCTCTCTCTCACACACACACACACAGGATTTGGCAAAACAAAAATAAAAATAAAGCAAAAATAAATCCTCCACATTCCTCCCCCCTTACTTTGCCAAATCCTTCTCACACAACACTTACATTTTTTTTTTCATAACCCAGTCGCAGTCGGGAACGGGACCTCTACTCCGAGTAACTGGGCCTCCATATACTCTCTCATTCACTTCTTCCTTATCACAATCATTAGCTACATTAACACTATTCCTATCTAAATCCCTATCATCTAATATATCATGTACAATCATATCTACCTCGTTCTCATCTGGCCCTATAATTACACTCATTTCTGTAAACAGTTCATCCATTTCATCAAAAACATTCTCAACTTTAGTAAAAGATTCATTCATACTACTAATCATTCTCCTATCTCTCACTCTCGCATTCGTCATCCTTTCTTTTACATCACCTAAGGAAAAGCCACACACACTATAGGTATCATTCATACTCAGCCATGATTCATCTGTATTAACACATTTATCTTCCATACACACTTGCACATTTACACCCTTGTCATACTTATTTCTATTCTCACTTTTACTTATAAACTTTCCCCTTTTTTCATCCTTACTTAAAACTTTCAAACGCCTCTTTTTCCTATATTCAACTAACACTAATTGTTTATTTTCCAGCCCTAACTTTTCATGCATACTAGATTCATACTTGCTCATTTCTAACCAATTATTCATCCCATTCTCACAAAGATTGATCCTATTCCTTCCACACACACAGGAGGACTCACCCAGCTGAACCCTCTCACACTCTAGTTTCCCGAACATACTGGCTGACTTAATCCCTTCTTCCTACATACCCTAGCTACATGCCCATCTACACCACATTCAGTACACTTACCCCGCGGCTCCTTGCACATTCTAGCATAATGACCATCCTTACCACAATTACCACAAATCACATTCATACGATTACTACGACATCCACTCGCCACATGCCCAATCATACCACACCGAAAACACTTAACCTCTTTCTCTTTCTTGCACTCACTAATTCTATGCCCTACCTCACCACATCCAAAACAAGCACCTAGAGCCCATCTGCATTCATTCTTCTTATGACCTACTTTCCCATACCTATAACACTTTTCATCACGGACACGGCTATCTGACATACCTCGATGTGCACTCACACTCCTATCCCTATTGCGCCAATTACCCTGCCTAAATCCTTCATTTGTCCTTACAGGTATTCCCACATTACTCGCCCTAACACTCCTATCTACTACACTATCAGCTACCCTCATCGGTCCTCTCAAAATTGCATCCTTATAACTACCAAATTCTATTACACTTTCTTCCATTCCAGTTCTTACACTCACAGATTTACTTTCTTTCATGCACCTATCTAACTCATAATCCTCAACTATCTCTAGTATATCATCCCATGTCAATCTCTCTTGCGTCCACCTCATTTTCTCTTTGCGTTTCAAATTAATAAATTCACACACATTCTCAGGTACTGTTGCCAAAAACTTCCTCATTAACTCCTTATTCTCATTTATACCTTCATCCCCATACTTCTTCCTAGCTAACGTTTCCAACCTACATACGTACATTGATATAGCTTCTCCTGCATTCATCCGTGCTTCATCAAAATCATTCTTACGCTTATACTTAACACTCCCTTTCATACGTTTTACCTGCTCAATTATTCTCGTTTTCACACTTTCATAATCAACGTCCCCTACACTCATTATCACTCCATACATCGTCAACAAATACCCAGTCAAATATTCTCCTAACTCCCTAGCACAAACTCTTTTACTATCACCATACTTATCCTGACAATACCTCTCATACTCCTTGAAAAAATCATATACATCCCTACTGCTATGCTCATTG
>NC_090741.1:112423227-112438227 GCF_036898095.1 Palaemon carinicauda
TCTCTCTCTCTCTCTCTCTCTCTCTATAAGATTATTTTGAAAGACTTTAATGACCATTTGATTCATTGAAATCTGATTCCATTAAGGTATTTAGATCAAAACTGTTAAGCAATTCTAATTGATGGAATCTTAGTCGTGAATAATAAAAACTGATTTTGACCATTCCTAGGAAGAATAAAAGTTTTGACAGTTCCCGAAGTAGGCATTTTGGGATTTGGATGCGTTGTTTTCATTCATGTGAATTTATATGCAGGTTTATTACTGACTTATATAAAATAAATTCAATAATCGTAATATTGTAGATAAGTCTTAATTCTATCTCAAGAATACAACTCACTATGAATGAAAAAAAAAATAGTCATTGTTCCTAGTTTATTATTCAAAACATTCAGAAAAAAAATGGCTGGTGTTTTTATAAGATATGCCATCTAAAATATTTATTTGTTTAATATTTCAGACGTACCAACATAACAAAGATGAAACTACATAAAAATAGATCAGTAAAAAGTTTAATTCTTACTCATTTCAATACCTAGTATGCACGAGAAACATTTGACTCTAGATTTAACGTACATTTGTTCATTATCGTAACTGATAATTTGATTAAAGAACTGGCCTGAAATATTCAGCTTTCTACTCGAAGATCCTGTCCTATACCTGCATACGTGACAAGGGTATAAATGATTTCTATTGGAAGGGATCTGATTTGTATATGGGATGTTGTCTGTTTCACAAGGAAAGAGTGAAGTTTCTACATACTTTCTTTTATGTTCTTTAATGGTATTGCACATTTTTGGGCTGAAGAATATATAGGATTATTAGGCCAAAATTCTTGATCTTATACCAGCCAGGAGTTTAAATAATAAGAATTTTAGAAATAAAATAGTTTAGGTAATACTATTGTTGGCTATTGTGCGCAGTATATCCGAAAACAATAAATTGTTATAAAAACTAATCCTCCCCAATGAGTCAGTGTCTTTAGATAAAACGCAATGGGTTAAATCCTTCCTCTCTCCGAAAAGAACTTTATTGTACGAATAAATTCCTTTGCATATCCACTCTCCTTATAGTATACTTTGAACACTATTATGCACTTCCGGTTCTCTACTGTTGCAAATCCAACATTAATCATTTGAGGATTGGTGATCGTAAATTGCTGGATGATATTGTTATTATTATTATTATTATTATTATCATTATTATTATAATTATTATTATTATTATTATTATTATTATTATTATTATTTTTATTATTATTATTATTATTATTAATATATAACCTAAAGCCCTAGTTGGAAAGGCAATATGATATTAGCCCAAAGGCTCCAACAGGAAGAAATAGCCCAGTGACGAAAGGAGATAAGGAAATAAATAAAATATAAGGGAAAATCAAGTATTCTAAGAATGGTATCAACATTAAAATAGACCTTTCATGTATAAACTATATAAAGAAACCTATTTCCGCCTGTTCAACATAAAAACATTTGCTGCAAGATTGAGCTTTTGAAGTTTTAAAGGTTTAAAGGTCGCTCATGAATGGCAGAGGCAAGGGACAGTGACATTGCCCTAGCAATCAGGACAATGCCCTAGAGACTGACCATATATTATATGATCAGCGCCCAAGCCTCCTCTCCACCCAAGCTAGGACCAGGGAGGGCCAGGCAGTGGCTGCTGATGACTCAGCAGATAGACCTATAGGCTCCCCCATACCCCCCAACCTTAGCTCACAAGGATGGTAAGGTTGCAGACACTAATGGCACTAACGAGTCTGACCGGGACTCGAACCCCCGACTGGCAAACACCAGGCAGAGACGTTACCAATCAGGCTACATATTCAACTACCTCATTAAGAAGATCCTTCCATAACTTTGCTACAGCTGGAATAAAACTTCTAGAATACTGAGTAGTATTGAGCCTCATGATGTATAAGGCCTTACTATTAGAATTAACTGCATATCTAATATTACGAACAAAAAGCTACTGCCTTGGAAGATGTGAATGAAAAAGATGATCAGAATAATAAGAATCTTATGCAACATTCATAATGAAGTAATGAAACAACGGTGCATAGATTAGTATATCAGATCAGGGATAGGAATTTTAATAAACTGTAAGTTCCTGTCCAAAACATTAAGATGAAATTCAGCACTTGCAGATGAGATAGAAAAATACTCGAAACAAGGTAGAGTAAAAGAATTAAAACACTTGTAAATAAGTTGCTCATATTTATATATATATATATATATATATATATATATATATATATATATATATATATATATATATATATATATATATATATATATATATATATATATATATATAACGGATTTTGAGCGAAGCAAAAAATCTATTTTTGGGTGAGATGGCCATGTCGTCCTGATGGAAGTTACTATAGGGTAGCTTCCTAGGGTATATTACAACTACGGCGATATTCCCAGAGAATTTACCTTAAGGTACCAGAATTCTAACTCCTGGAGCGAATATCCCTCATGAAAGGGATATCGCGACATATCAGAGGACGTATTCTTGACACGCCACATGGCAATCTGCACCCCGAACAGAGATTACGTATCGCGGGGTCAATTGGCAAGAAACGAAATCGGGAAAGAAAAAGGGGGAGCCGCTCCCAAGGCTCCCTATTCTCCAGTTTCGTAAGCGTGCCTGGCGCCAATCCTGGCGCCATCTGTATTCCTTGTAGCGTACACGAGGTGCTACAGATACTGTATGTAGGGAGGGGTCCTACAGCCCTTTCTTAGAAAGGCAAGGGCGGGTCCATCAGGACGACATGGCCATCTCACCCAAAAATAGATTTTTCGGTTCGCTCAAAATCCGTTTTTTGGGCTCAAGCCATGTCGTCCTGATGGAAGTATACCAGAGTATTACTGTATCTGTGGATTCTCAGAACGTGCCGTACTCCCAAGAGGTAATTTTTCCCCGGTCAACTAGACCTAGAGACCTAAGATGTTACCGTTATACATCTTTTCAACTAACTATAAACCATGTTAGAGCTTCCTGCCCCCTACAGGGAAGAGTCCTACTAGACTCTGGAAAAGTCTCGAAGAGTACATATACCTATGTATGAATACCAGGCAAGCTAATATAGTGGTCTCACCCTATATTAAGTAAAGCATAGTTTGTAAAGAACCACTGCGTCAATATGAAATATCGACCAGTTCTCCGCACAATACTTGTATTGGACAAAGGTTTATATCCGCATAGGAGGAAACTTGTAAAACCAATGCAACATAGCTTGCATAAAGGAACAATTCTATTAGAATTATCCCAGATAAGGTATATAGAATGAATGCTCAATTATACCAATAAATTGACACAGGTGAAGGAGACGCAAGGTTCACAAGAACAAGTTTATTGACAGACTATAAATAAACAGGTTAACAACAATTATATATATATATATATATATATATATATATATATATATATATATATATATATATATATATATATATATATATATATATATATATATATATATATATATATATATATATATATATATATATATATATATATATATATATATATATATATAAGAAGAGGATAACCCAAAACTTTAAGCATAAGTATGATAGTAAACAGAACTTGTTTATCTGAAAGAAAAAACATTAAATGCCACTTTTAAGATACCGAGGTATCAAAGTCATAAAAGTCTGTATTACAAATCAATCACATTAGCGTTAGAAACGCTCGGCACACATGTCTGCACTTATGCTAGGTTCACCTTTGGAAATGGAACAGTCTATATGGGCAACCCAGTGCCCTCACTTAGTTTGTAGTACGGTATGTAACTACACACTCACCCTGGAATTAATCGTCCCAATTAAAACCACTGTTCCTCGCAGAGTTAAACAGTAGGGTTAACGACGCGACCCACTGCTACCACAGATCTCTTTAGTTCCTCTACTTGCTTCGCATAGTGGCGAAAGAACACTCTGGAAGACTTCCAGCCAGTGTATGAACGGAGATGTTCAAAATCCATACAATTAAAGAAATTTAAGGATGAGGCAACTTTCCTCGGATCGTGACCTGCGGGTGTACTGTCAGGATCCGCTCTGCGAATAAAATATGTGATTTTCGCTCTGAGTTGATTCAGAGATAAATTTGAGCCTGATGTTTCTCCCCTGAATAGTTGACCACCCTTGAAGTCTGAAGTTCTATGAAGATAGACCTTTAGGCATTCTACTGGACATAGAGATGCATATTCTTTCAGAGGGCAGATTCTCCAGGGACCCCACCTGTTGGTGGGTAACTCATTCTTGGCGAGAAACGTAGGATCCGGAAACAGGTTCAGTTCTCCCCCATCCAGGAACTGAACACGACCTGCCTCTCTCGAGAGGGCTACAATCTCACTAACCCTGGCCCCGGACGCGAGTGCAAATAGGAAAATAACTTTGTGTCAAATCCTTTAACGCACACTCCTCATTGCTCAACAGAGAAGCGAAATGAAGAACTTTGTCTAAAGACCATGAAATGGGCTTTGGAGGTGCTGAAGGTCTGAGCCTAGCGCAGGCTTTCAGAACTTTATTAAAGATCTCGTTGCCTAGGTCGACCTGGAAGGCATATAGAATGGGTCTTGTCAAAGCAGACTTACACGCTGAAATCATGTTAGCTGCCAACCCTTGACCATGGAGGTGGATGAAGAAAGATAAGCAGAAGTCTGTCGAGATCTCCTGCGGATTCTTCGCCTTGACAAAGGCCACCCATTTTCTCCAAGATGACTCATATTGCCTTCTAGTAGATTTGCACTTATATTCCTCTAGGAAGTCTATGCTGGCTTTCGAAATCCCGAAACGCTTTCTCACTGGTAGGGAGAGAAAATCATGAGCTGCAGGGTCCGGGTTTTCTGTAATGAAGCGCAGACAGTCGACTTCTGGACTCTCTGGGTCAGAACTGGATCTGGTAGCAGTACAAACTTAAACCGTAGTTCCAATGCCAGGGGGAACCACATGCTGTTCGGCCACTTGTGGGCCACTATTGCCGCTACCCCCTTGAAGGATCTCAGTTTGTTGAGGACCCTCAACAGAAGGTTGTGAGGAGGGAACAGATAAATCCTGGACCATCTGTTCCAGTCAAGGGACATCGCGTCCACTGCTTCCGCTAAGGGGTCCTCGTACGGGGACACGTTCAGGGGCAACTTCTTGTTGTCTTTCGTCGCAAAGAGGTCTATCTGCAGTTCTGGGACTTGATTCAGAATGAAGGAGAATGATCCTGCGTCTAAGGACCATTCCGACTGTATCGGTGTGAACCTGGATAGAGCGTCCGCTGTCACATTGCGGACTCCTTGAAGGTGAACTGCCGACAGGTACCACTTCTTCTTTTCCGCCAATCGGAAGATGGCCAACATCACCTGGTTGAGAGGTGGTGACCTCGATCCTTGTCGATTCAAGCATCTCACAACTACCTCGCTGTCCATCACCAACCTTATGTGGATCGAGTGACGCGGGGAGACTTTCTTTAAGGTAAGGAGCACTGCCATAGCTTCTAGAAAGTTTATGTGAAAGGTCTTGAATAGCTTGGACCAAGTCCCCTGGACTTTTTTCCGATGAGAGTGACCTCCCCATCCCTCCTTCGAGGCGTCTGAGTGAATCGTCACCGACGGGGGAGGTGGCTGAAGAAGAACCGACTTCTTTAGATGTCTGGCTTGGGACCAAGGCCTGAGAAGAGTACGTAGCCGAAGCAGAACTGGTCTTCTCAGATCTCTTCGCGCGTTTGACGCATAACTTCTCCAAACTCCGGTTGCATCCTTTAGCTGTGCTCTTAGCACTGGGTCTGTCACCGAAGCAAACTGGAGAGAGCCCAGTACCCTCTCCTGTTCGCGTCTTGATATCCTTTCGGAATCTAGAAGTCTCTTGACAGAACCCGCTATCTCCTTCCTTTTCTTCGCCAGGATGGAGAAACGGTATGACATTAGGTCCCAGTGGATTCCTAGCCACTGGAACTTTTGATATGGAGAAAGTCGAGACTTTTTTCTGTTGATCTTGAAGCCTAGGTACTCTAGGAACTGGATCACTTGACTGGAAGCTTGCAAGCATTCTGTCTCGGATGCTGGCCACACCAGCCAGTCGTCCAGGTAGGCTACTACCTGAATTCCCTTTAGGCGTAATTGTTTGAGAGCTACGCTTGCATGCTTCGTGAAAATCCTTGGGGCTATATTTAGCTCGAATGGCATGGCTCTGAAGGCGTATAGTCTTCGTTGTAGCCTGAGCCCTAGGTAGGGGGAGAGTCGACGGTTGATTGGAACGTGCCAATAGGCGTCTGACAAGTCTATAGAGACGGAATATGCCCTCTTGGGCAGTAAGGTCCTTATGTGTTGCAGTGTTAGCATCTTGAATTTGCAATTCACTATGAACTTGTTGAGTGGCGACAAGTCCAGAATGACTCTGAGCTTTTCCGAGTCTTTCTTGGGAACACAAAACAGCCTCCCTTGGAATTTGATGGACTTCACCCTTCGGATCACTTTTTTCTCCAACAGTTCTTGAACGTGCTCCTCCAGAACAGGGGTGGAGTGTTGGAAAAACCAAGGGCACGGGGGTGGAGTGCTGTACCAGCTCCAGCCCAGTCCATTCTTGAGTAGGCTGTGGGCCCAGGGATCGAAGGTCCACCGATCCCGAAAATTCTGAAGTCTCCCTCCTACCGGCATCATCTCACTTGGACTGCCGTCCTGAGGTCTTGCCTCCCTGACCGCGACCACCCCTGAATCCCCTTCCCCTTGAGGGGCGCCTAGACGAGCATCTGGCTGCTCCTCTAGGCTTTGCTCGAAAGGAAGTAGACTGCCCTTCGAACGTTGGGGTGAATGCCGTGGACTGTGTCGACACAGCCTGGGGTACCCACTTAAATGTGGTCGGGGTTTATGCCACCATCTGGGGCACTGAAGGCAATGGCAATTGCAGTTGCTGTTGCTGTCTAAGAGGCTTGGCTGGCCGAGACGGTAGCCTAGTCCTCGTAGTCTTCCTCTTTGGTTGAGGACCCTCATCCGGGGAACCCTTTCTTTTGATAGCCAGGCCCCACTTCTGGAGAAGGTTCCTATTCTCCAAGGCGGCCTTATCAACAACTTCTTTGACCAATTCGGTAGGGAAAAGGTCTTTGCCCCAAATGCTGGAGGAGATTAGTTTCCTTGGCTCGTGCCTCACCGTAGCTGAGGTGAACACGAACTCCCTACAAGCTCTCCTCGCCTTGACGAAGCTATAAAGATCCTACGTCACTGTGGCTAGATGAGTCTTGGCCACTACCATGAACATTTCATGGACCTTGGGGTCACTTGCCATCGTCTCAAGAGTAGTCTGAAGAGACATTGAGGCAGCCAGTCTTTCTTTTGTCTTGAACTCTCTCCGCAAAAGAGAGTCAGACAGCTTAGGGAGGTCCTCGCCGAACTGACGTCCGGCAATATCAGCCTCCAACTTCCCAACTGAGAACGTAAGATGGACGTCCTTCCTGTCTTTGTTGTCCATAGACAGGGCCAGCGACAAGGGTTTACACTCCTCCAGGGAGGGGCAAGGCTTGCCGGCCTCGACTGCTTTTAATACAGCCGCAAACCCTTTCTGTAAAAAGGGGAAGGCTCTAGCAGGAGAGGACACACAGGAAGGGAGCTTCTTACTCAATGCAGCTACCTTTGAGTTCGAGAAGCCCCTTTCTTTCATCGAGGATGAAAGCAAAGCTTGAACCTTAGCATGGTCCATCACTATGACCTCCTTCGGCTCTGTCTCCTCCTTTGAAGCTGGTTCCTTCCTCAGCCGGACATAACAGTCCGAATATGACGCCTTGTTGGGCCAGAATTCCACCTCCTCTAGGGGAACTGAACCCAACTTATCCGAGATGGCGATCTTTCCAGTCGTCATCGGCATGTGCTCAGCATACCTCCATGGGGTAGCATCTGAGCACAAGGGAAGGTCTTTCACATTGATCCTTTTCTGGGGCCCATGTGATGCTGCAAGGTTCTGCATCCGCAGTTCCATTGCAGCCGCCTTCTCCTGATTCTCCTTCTGCATTTGTTGGATCATTCCAACAATGGAGGAGAGGGCCTGTCCCAGCTCTACTGGGAGAGCGGCCAATGTTGAGGGAATAGGCTCCGGGATCTGAACCGGAGTAGCCGACACCTCGTCGACCTCTTCCTTTACAACGTCTGGGGCTTGATCTTCATCCTGGGCTCCTGCCAGGAGGTCTTCCTCCAGACGCTCATCCACGTCAGACATCCTGTCATCCAACTAGATGTCTTGCATCGCGACCGCGACTTCAGCATCCACCTGGATCTGAATTTGGGGGATCTCCTCTTGAGGCTGGGGAATCACTGCATCAGCTGATGCCTTAGGGAAAAGATACGCCCTCATCTTCTCACTTGGAAGATAAGGTCCAGAGGTGGTCTTCTGGAAGCCCCTTACCCAGGTACGAAGCCTCTCCCTTGCTATATCCCTTGATTCCGCCGTCCTAGGGGAATCAAAGGCCTCAGTAATCAGGTTAGTGCACACAGTACATACCTGAGGGTCCCAATACTGGAGATCATCCTTGGAGACAGCGCATGCTGCGTGCCTCCTACAAAACTCATGTCCGCAGAGGTTCTTGCTGCGGACGTTGCAGAAAACACTTCCGCACTTCGGAGGGTCCTCCTGTAAAGAGAAGAAATTTCCATGAGTATCAAGTGAACTATGTATCACTGGATATACATAGTATAGCATAACAATTCAGAAAGGAAAGACACACACTTGTGTCTCCTTCACAACCAATTGTTGCAGCCTTCCAGATAATAAAATCGAATGGTTAATCTCTTCTAGAAAAACCAATGCAAAGTTTCCAGAGGAAACAGGTGGAGCTCACATCTAAGCAATGATTTAAAAATCCTGGATAATACACAAGAAAGAACTCACTTTCTTATCTGTAAGGCAACAGCAAAGGGCTGTGCAAGACAACACAAAAGTGTTAGAACACACAGTGCTGTACCAAAACTTATACTATAGTTTTCTTCTTACAGTATATGTTATACTGAAGAATACTGGTACAGTATAGAAGGTTATATGCCGGCCGGCACTTGCCGGCCAGCACACACCATAACTAGCTTTAAAGTATACACGGCCGGCAACAGCCAATGTCGGTCGGCAATGACTGCCGACCGACCACTACACAAGGTAGTACCCGGCTGCCGGCCACACTCTTGGCGACCGGCAGACAAGGGCTGACATTAGCTGGCCGGCAAAGGTACAGGACCGATGCCAGCCGGCAGCAAAAGAACCAGAGGACTACAGCCGCCCGGCTGCCGGCCTCATAGGCCGGCAGCCGGGTCGGGTACAGCACTAGAAGAAAAACAGAATGGATGTCGGTATAAGAGCGTATACTACCTCCAAGCCCGGCAATCCGAAAGAGTGCATAAGGAAGGGGAGAATCTAATTCAGGCTTCCTGACCAGTGCCGTCTGGCTCTACAGGCAGGCATGGATAAGGGACCAAGAGAGGTCTGGGCAGCACTCAAGGCAGAAGACCCTTGCCGGCCGGCAGCTCTGCCGGCCGGCAAGGGACTGAGTCAATTCCACATCCTTACCTATCCTAGGTTCAGATGTAGAATGACGTACAGTACTGTAATGGCTAGGCCATTACGGAGATAGAGGGGGAAGGGACAAAAGAGGGTCCTACCAACCTTGCTTTAGAGAAGGATCACCCGCAGCCAAGAAACTCATCTTAGCCTAAGGGATTTCCAAGGAGGGAGGCCAGCAATACTTGCCAGCTCCCAGAGAACCAAAGCAAGGAAGGTGTTGCTACTCCCAGGGAAAGAAACTTATCCTCCCCCAAGAACAGCAACACGGACTAGTCTGGTAGATCACAAAAGAAGGAATCATCTCGTACAGAAACCTTCGGTAGTGACCTAAGGAGGCTAAGCCTCCTATGTCTGTGTCAGGCCAGCGAGGGAGACTCTACCCCAAGCCAGACAAACACAGACTCAGACTAAAAACTCTATTGTTCTGTCCCTCTCTGAAACCAGACTTACTGGAACAGGAAGGTACAGTAACACCCCAGTATAGTTTTATCGAAAATTAATTCAGATAAACCACTTAGGGATAAGCCCAAGGCTTAAACAGAGGGAAAGGGATTGCATACCTTCTCCGAAGAAAAGAAAGCAACCGGGGAGTATGAGAAAGTATACTAAGGCTCCATAAGCAACTTAGCCTAGGCACCCAGAGAATCGATTACCTAAATCACCGAAACTCACTCGTATACTATCTTGGAAATATTCCACACAATCTTAAATGTATAAAAAACAGCCTAAAGCTTCAATAAAATTTTAATACACTCGGAAAACCAAAATCATGCAGAAAGTACTAGGACCAAACGACTAGGCTACGTGGCCTAGCGAAGGCCAGAGTTGGCGAATACTTCGCCAAAAAAATACTAAAGCACGAAAGGAAATCCTATGTAACGCTAAATAGCTAAAATTTATTAAAGCAAAACAACCGGGAATGTCGCTCTGGCTAACTAAACTTATACCTAGCGAGCGACAGCGTCCATGACGCCTCCGGTGGGCTACGGCTCTTGTAACAAAGATTAATCCTATTAATCACTTAAAAATTTACCAAGAGCCTACATTTATACATAAAAGAAATGTTACTCAACTTATCAGAGGCCGACGAATTTGGAGAAGCCATAAAAAGCTGAATAAATCCAAGACTTGCGAGAAACACAGGAAAAAACACTGAGTTGTTAAGCTACGCAAAAAGGAATACAGATGGCACCAGGATTGGCGCCAGGCACGCTTACGAAACTGGAGAATAGGGAGCCTTGGTAGCGGCTCCCCCTTTTTCTTTCCCGATTTCGTTTCTTGCCAATTGACCCCGCGATACGTAATCTCTGTTCGGGGTGCAGATTGCCCTGTGGCGTGTCAAGAATACGTCCTCTGATATGTCGCGATATCCCTTTCATGAGGGATATTCGCTCCAGGAGTTAGAATTCTGGTACCTTAAGGTAAATTCTCTGGGAATATCGTCGTAGTTGTAATATACCCTAGGAAGCTACCCTATAGGAACTTCCATCAGGACGACATGGCTTGAGCCCAAAAATATATATATATGTTACAGTCAAACTGTGAAATCAGTTATTTCGTGAAATGGCTAAAACTGTTAGTGATTTCATGGAATGCCTGTAAGGGTCAGTCAATTCGTGAATTGACTGAAAATTCCAGCCTTTTTGTGAAACGACTGAATTTGGTGACCAGACATTTCACGAAATTACTAAAGTCATTTGTTATTGAGCTTTATATGTTTGAAAGGCGAAAGTAACTGTTTCGTACTCTTATAATTTTATTCACAAGAAAATTCACACATATTATAAATATCACTAGTTAAAAAGTAAATGACTAGCAATAGTAATATCAATATTTACAATAATTGCAAGAATAAATCACCTGGTATAATAATTTTATTCATAAGAAAATCACAAATATAAAAGCACTAGTTAAAAATTAAATCAATAGTACGATAGAACAATCGAACAATAGTAAAAACACATGACCATCAATTACAGATTTATTTATTTACACAGTTGAGGCTATTGTGGCATCTACTATTGCATAGCTGTTTAGATTTGAAACATTTGCATCTGTTTGTTTGACATTTTTTGGGACCATTGCATGAACACTTAAAAAAACCTTGTCCTCCAATGATAAAGGATCTGATAACGGCTTCTCGGAAAGATATTTCAATGTCATTGTTAATGTCACTTTCTTTCAGCAATCTCTCAGGACAAATGTCAAACTGATTCCTGGAATAGCTTCCTTTTAGAATACCACTTTTGGTGGCCACTCTGTATTGGTCGTTCATGCTCCTACTCACAATAACACCTAGGATGTTCCTTGGGTCTCCACGACCTCGATCAACCAATGGAATTGGAAGAGCAATGTTCTCTCCTATCTCACCTTCTTAATAATTTTCTCAACATCCCCACATCGTGTTCAAATAGAAATAAATTTCTACCTCATGTTGTGTTGATATTTATCCATATTGACTCATTAGGGGTAATTTGAATGAATTACTACCAATTTTGTCACGTGGTGGCCCGGGGAAATCTGGTAAAACTCGCTGGTAAAGAGACTGATGTCTCACCAGGTAAATCCTCGGACAGCTAGATTAGTGTCAGGTTAAGATTTCCTTTTATGGGCTCTCGTGGCATGGTTGGTTTCGACCTGGCCTTTCATTAGAAGGGGCTAGCGTTCGATCCGAAGTATGAGGTAGAAATTTATTTCTATTTGAACACGATGTTGTGTTGATATTTATCCATATTGACTCATTAGGGGTAATTTGAATGAATTACTACCAATTGTGTCACGTGGTGGCCCGGGGAAATCTGGTAAAACTCGCTGGTAAAGAGACTGATGTCTCACCAGGTAAATCCTCGGACAGCTAGATTAGTGTCAGGTTAAGATATCCTTTTATGGGCTCTCGTGGCATGGTTGGTTTCGACCTGGCCTTTCATTAGAAGGGGCTAGCGTTCGATCCCAAGTATGAGGTAGAAATTTATTTCTATTTGAACACGATGTTGTGTTGATATTTATCCATATTGACTCATTAGGGGTAATTTGAATGAATTACTACCAATTGTGTCACGTGGTGGCCCGGGGAAATCTGGTAAAACTCGCTGGTAAAGAGACTGATGTCTCACCAGGTAAATCCTCGGACAGCTAGATTAGTGTCAGGTTAAGATTTCCTTTTATGGGCTCTCGTGGCATGGTTGGTTTCGACCTGGCCTTTCATTAGAAGGGGCTAGCGTTCGATCCCAAGTATGAGGTAGAAATTTATTTCTATTTGAACACGATGTTGTGTTGATATTTATCCATATTGACTCATTAGGGGTAATTTGAATGAATTACTACCAATTGTGTCACGTGGTGGCCCGGGGAAATCTGGTAAAACTCGCTGGTAAAGAGACTGATGTCTCACCAGGTAAATCCTCGGACAGCTAGATTAGTGTCAGGTTAAGATTTCCTTTTATGGGCTCTCGTGGCATGGTTGGTTTCGACCTGGCCTTTCATTAGAAGGGGCTAGCGTTCGATCCCAAGTATGAGGTAGAAATTTATTTCTATTTGAACACGATGTTGTGTTGATATTTATCCATATTGACTCATTAGGGGTAATTTGAATGAATTACTACCAATTGTGTCACGTGGTGGCCCGGGGAAATCTGGTAAAACTCGCTGGTAAAGAGACTGATGTCTCACCAGGTAAATCCTCGGACAGCTAGATTAGTGTCAGGTTAAGATTTCCTTTTATGGGCTCTCGTGGCATGGTTGGTTTCGACCTGGCCTTTCATTAGAAGGGGCTAGCGTTCGATCCCAAGTATGAGGTAGAAATTTATTTCTATTTGAACACGATGTTTTGTTGATATTTATCCATATTGACTCATTAGGGGTAATTTGAATGAATTACTACCAATTGTGTCACGTGGTGGCCCGGGGAAATCTGGTAAAACTCGCTGGTAAAGAGACTGATGTCTCACCAGGTAAATCCTCGGACAGCTAGATTAGTGTCAGGTTAAGATATCCTTTTATGGGCTCTCGTGGCATGGTTGGTTTCGACCTGGCCTTTCATTAGAAGGGGCTAGCGTTCGATCCCAAGTATGAGGTAGAAATTTATTTCTATTTGAACACGATGTTGTGTTGATATTTATCCATATTGACTCATTAGGGGTAATTTGAATGAATTACTACCAATTGTGTCACGTGGTGGCCCGGGGAAATCTGGTAAAACTCGCTGGTAAAGAGACTGATGTCTCACCAGGTAAATCCTCGGACAGCTAGATTAGTGTCAGGTTAAGATTTCCTTTTATGGGCTCTCGTGGCATGGTTGGTTTCGACCTGGCCTTTCATTAGAAGGGGCTAGCGTTCGATCCCAAGTATGAGGTAGAAATTTATTTCTATTTGAACACGATGTTGTGTTGATATTTATCCATATATATATATATATATATATATATATATATATATATATATATATATATATATATATATATATATAAATATATATAATGTAAAATTTGCTCAAAATGTGTTCTCTCTACCATATTCTTCATCGTTTATTCCTTTATTTCGATAAAATCTATATGATATGATTCATATAGTTTAATATCTTTTTATGCGGTCGAGCGTAAGTACAGTAGTATTCTTTTTACACACTATCCACATTTTCTCTATATTATATAAAAATTAGTATTCATAAAATGATTTGGAAAATATAAATAACGTTATCTTTTTAGGTTTTATCGTCAATGAAAGGAATTGTTCTAAAAAAATGACATAAAATCAACGAAAGAATAAAAAAACCTTTTTTACAGTTAAATATAATCTTGAGATATTATTACCCAAGAGAGAGAGAGAGAGAGAGAGAGAGAGAGAGAGAGAGAGAGAGAGAGAGAGAGAGAGAGAGAGAGAGAGACGAAGTTTTCCTGTTTTAAAAATGGACTTGAAGAGAATACACCAAACCATTATATAGGTAAGCAAATGGTTAGCCAAAATAACGAAAAAATATAGTAATTATCTATTTTGAATTTGCTATAACTTGGAAATAAAACCATGCTTGGTGAATAAATGCCACTCTGGGTATTAGACAAACATCATGACAGTGTTTTTTTTTTTAAATAATGGATCTAACACGCCATGCAATGGATTAAGTGTATAAAATTAATTGAATGGAGAAAATCGGCGAAGCACCTCCAATGACGTCACGGCTTAGCTCTGCCCCTACCGCCTGAATTGAACAGACCTTATCTGTACTGACTCTGCTCCATCCCAGACTCAGCACCGCCTCTGCTCACGGGAACGTATCAACGACCAGCTCACGAATTGACTAATAACCCGGTCTGGTTAAAGAAAGCTAGCCCTGCGTACAGTACATCGTCCCACTTCTAGCATGGAGATGAGAGGAAACACCTGGTAGCCTTTCAAAATGAGTTCCAGCAGACTATTTTCAGTGAATTATTAGTAAACCCTTAGATTTTTTCTCCATATTTTG
>NC_090741.1:112448227-112455727 GCF_036898095.1 Palaemon carinicauda
CTGTTGCATTGAGTTTTTGTATATAAAGGCGAGTGTCTGTAGTAAAGTTACTCAATTGCTTTCATCCTGTCTTTGAGTCACAACCATCTCTCGGCTTGTCACATTACTGACCCCGGAAGTCGACTCGCTACTCCCGCCTTCCAGCCCCACTCGCCCCTCCGTTGTTGGTGCTATGGCGGACTATACGAAAGTTGGTGCTGCGGCTCTCCTATTGAAACTTTCGTCATTCGCCAGTGGAGAGGCGTTTGCTTGGTATCAACGCGCAGAATTCCAGTTTCATATCAAGGGCGTGACTCGCTCAACCACCAAAGAAGATTATGTTCTTGCGGCGATACTCGAGGACTCCTTCCCGGAAATATCCGGCTGGCTTTGTGAACAAGGAGACACCCCAATAGCGTATGAAGCCCTTAAAACATACCTTCTGCAGCAGTACTCTCCATTGCCAGCCACCCGTATAGCAAAGCTTTTTCAGCTCTCTCAACAACCGTTGGGGGACCAAAGGGCTTCGCTCACCCTCAGGAAAATAACTAGTATCGCTTACCTGCAACCTTCCGCAGCTGGCTTCTCGTGAGGTGAACCTACTTCGTGCCCTTTGGATACGCCGTTTACCCGAACCTGTACGCGCTGCCATACCCGATGTCGATAGTTTACCCATAAAGGACTTGATGACCTAAACCGACGCCCTTATAGACAGCCACTTCAAGTACTCCATTAGTGCCTCCACTCCTGACGAAGAGGACACCTATTCAATGTCAACCGAAACTGATGTGAATGCCGTAGGACATACACGCCTACCTTGTGACGTGCCGAAGTGGGGACAAAGCCACGCACCACCCACCACTCACTCGCGCCCCAACCAACGACTTCTACAGCCACTTATTGCCTCCCATCCACAGCAGTTTTGTTACTACCACACCAGATTTGGGGCAACCACAAAGAAATATGCCAAGGATTGTCTGTGGCCAGATAACCTAAGTAGGCCATCGCTCGTGGCGGTGGCCTCCCATGTTTCTAATCTTTTCTTTTTACATGATGCAGGAAAGGGGGTGCGATTTTTGGTAGACACGGGTGCTTGTCGTTCTCTTTTGCCAAGGGAACTCTTCAGGGCTCGACGTAGTCTGTCTATATCTGCCGACGTCCGCTTGGTAGCTGCCAACGGATCTGCGATACCCAACTACGGTTATGGGTACCTCACATCATCGTTTGGAAACTGTAAATTTAATTGGAAGTTTCTCGTTGCTGACGTCACATTGCCAGTCCTCGGTGCGGATTCCTTCTCTCATTTCCACCTTCTGGTCAATGTCACCCACCGACAATTGGTCAACACAGACTGGCATTTGTCGACATTTCTTCAACCAGCCCCTCCAACCTCGCTCTCCTCATCAGCACACCCACGGATGCCTAACGTGTAAGTAGGCCATCGCTCGTGGCGGTGGCCTCCCATGTTTCTAATCTTTTCTTTTTACATGATGCAGGAACGGGTGTGCGATTTTTGGTAGACACGGGTGCTTGTCGTTCTCTTTTGCCAAGGGAACTCTTCAGGGCTCGACGTAGTCTGTCTATATCTGCCGACGTCCGCTTGGTAGCTGCCAACGGATCTGCGATACCCAACTACGGTTATGGGTACCTCACATTATCGTTTGGAAACTGTAAATTTAATTGGAAGTTTCTCGTTGCTGACGTCACATTGCCAGTCCTCGGTGCGGATTCCTTCTCTCATTTCCACATTCTGGTCAATGTCACCCACCGACAATTGGTCAACACAGACTGGCATTTGTCGACATTTCTTCAACTCGCCCCTCCAACCTCGCTCTCCTCATCAGCACACCCACGGATGCCTAACGTGTAAGTAGGCCATCGCTCGTGGCGGTGGCCTCCTATATTTCTAATCTTTTCTTTTTACATGATGCAGGAACGGGTGTGCGATTTTTGGTAGACACGGGTGCTTGTCGTTCTCTTTTGCCAACGGAACTCTTCAGGGCTCGACGTAGTCTGTCTATATCTGCCGACGTCCGCTTGGTAGCTGCCAACGGATCTGCGATACCCAACTACGGTTATGGGTACCTCACATTATCGTTTGGAAACTGTAAATGTAATTGGAAGTTTCTCGTTGCTGACGTCACATTGCCAGTCCTCGGTGCGGATTCCTTCACTCATTTCCACCTTCTGGTCAATGTCACCCACCGACAATTGGTCAACACAGACTGGCGTTTGTCGACATTTCTTCAACCCGCCCCTCCAACCTCGCTCTCCTCATCAGCACACCCACGGATGCCTACGCCCACCTCCTCACGTCGTACGTGGAAGTTTTCCGTCCAGAACTTCACCAAACGCCCACGGCTCCTGCCAAGAACGGTCTTTATCACCTTTCAAGACGACGGGACCCCCAGTCTTCGCAAAATTCAGACGTCGGGCACCGGAACGATTGGCAGCCGCCAAACAGACGTTCGCCAAAGTGGAGGAAATGAGCCTTTGCCAAAAGGCCCCCAGCCCATAGTCGTCACCCTTACACATCGTTCTGAAGAAAGACGGCTCCCTCCATTCGTGCGGGGATTACAGGTGCCTGAACATGCTAACAGAACCGGATCACTACCCCCTCCCAAACATCGCCGACGTGACCTCCTACCTGCACAAAGCGAAGGTTGTCTGTACGCTCTACCTCCTGGAAGAGTATTATCAGGTGCCTATGAAACCAGAAGACATCCCCAAGACTGCCATCACCACTCTGTTTGGTACATACACCTTCAATTACTCCAGTTGTGGCCTTCATAATGCTGGGGCCACGTTTCAACGTGTCTCGGATGGCATCTTGGGGGACCTCTCCTTCTGTTTATGTTATTTGGATGTCATACTTGTGTTCTCCTCCTCAAAAGAGGAACACCTCCATCACCTGTGCATCGTGCTCAACCACCTGCAACTAAACGGCCTTGTAGTTCGGTACGACAAGCGTACTTTTGGCGCCAACGAAGTGTCGTTCTTACAGCACCGCATCACTCCTGGAGTCCATCCCCTCCCTGAGAAGGTAGCAGCCATTCATGACTTCCCCGCGCCCTCAACCGTCAAAGCTCTGCAGGAATTCTTGGGCATGATCAACTATTATCACCGTTTTGTGCCAGCCATTGCCGCCACTCTTGCTTCCCTCTACGTCTCCCTCAAGGGTAAGCCAAAGGACCTGAAGTTGGGTCCCCTTCAAGAAGCAGCCTTTTGCATTGCAAAGAAGGCTCTATCAACCGCTGCGGCTCTCACTTTTCCTATCCCACATGCCCCTCTCCTCCTATCCACTAATGCCAGCGACGTCGCTATTGGTGCAGTACTCGTGCAGGTGGTCAACGGCTCGCCCCGCCCAGTGGTCTTCTACAGCAGAAAACTGTCCAAGACAGAATGGGGTTATTCTACCTTCGATCGCGAATTGCTGGCGGTGCACTTGACTGTCTGTCACTTTCGCCATTTATTAGAAGGTACGGCCTTCGTCATTCCCACAGACCACATGCCTCTAGTGCACGCCTTCACTCGACAGTCTGACGCCTGGTCCGCCCATCAATGCCGTCATGTCTACGCCGTGGCTGAATACAATTGCACACTTCAATACGTCCCTGGGAAAGTGAGTCCCGTTACCGATGCCCGGTCAAGAAACACGTTGGCTGTCGTTCAACTGGGATTGGATTACAACGCCTTGGCTTAAGCCCAACGACAGGATCCAGAGTATCAAGCTTGTAGGACATCCTGCACGTCCCTCCGTTGCGAAGACTTCCCCCTCGAAGACTCCAACACCACCCTCTTCTGTGACGTCAGTATTGGTGGACCGCGACCTTGGATTCTTGCTCCCATGCGCCGGCAGGTGTTTTTATTTCATTCACAGCCTTTCACATCCCTCTTGCCATTCTACTGCACAGCTGCTGAAGACGAAGTTCATTTGGCACGGCATTTCTAAGGATGCTAAGGATTGAGTCCGCGCCTGTACTTCTTGCCAAAGTTCCAAAGCATATCGACACTCGGATTCAGGAGTGGGCATCTTTACTCAACCTCAGGGTCGTTTTGCACACATTCACATTGACGTTGTAGGGCCCCTACCCACATCACAGGGGCATCGTTACCGTTTACCGTCATCGACCGCTCCACTCGTTGGCCTGAAGCCATTCCCATGGAAACTGCAACGTGCACCTCATGTACATCTGCCTTACTCTCAGGATGGATTGCAAGATATGGTATCCCTAAGCATATTACTTCTGACAGGGGTACCACTTTAACCTCTCAATCGTGGACATCTTTAGCGAATCTCCAGGGCATCACCTCGCTGCCAAGGGAATGGTTGAACGTTTTCATCGCAACCACAAAGCAACTTTGATTGCCCGCTGCAAGGATTCCAACTGGTTTACTCAGCTTCCCTGGATCCTCCTTGGACGAAGGACCACTCCTAAAGACACCCTCGATGTCTTGGCAGCTGAAATGGTGTATGGCGACCCGTTGGTCGTCCCTGCCGAATTTTTTACTTCTACAACCTCATCTGACGATCTCCAGAGCATACGTCACGTCATGGAAAAATTTACTCCATGCCGCCAGACCCACAAGCCCCCAGCGAAGCATCACATACCGACAGACTTGCACTCTGCAATGCATGTCTTCCTGCGCAACGACACTAGCAAGCCACCACTAATGCCCTCTTACACGGGCCCTTTCCTTGTAATCCAATGCAGTCCGAAAGCATTCCTACTAAACATCTGTGGCAAAGAAGACTGGGTCTCCATTGATCGTCTAAATCCTGCTTATCTCCTGCCAGATGACCCGCCTACAGTTCGACTCTCTAGATCAGGGCACCCTATTCAACATGTACAGAATGTAATTTTTAGTGGGAGAAGCCATGTACCAACCGTGTGTCACACGATCGTACGTAGTAACGGCATTTCATCTCGTGTATATACTATGCTTGTATCTTTGCTCTCCCCTCGCACTAAAAAGAACCTGAAATAACATGTATCTTTTTCTTACCGTTAACTGTTAATCTGTGTGGTATCAGTTGAACAGGAAATTTCCTCTTACATTAAACATGATCTAATGTGTCTGTTTTTCTCACCGTAAACTGTTAACCAGTACGGTGTCGGTTGAACAAGAAATTTCCTGTTGCATTGAGTTTTTGTATATAAAGGCGAGTGTCTGTGATAAAATTACTCAGTTGCTTTCATCCTGTCTTTGAGTCACAACCTTCTCTCGGCTCGTCACAGAACTAATAACAGAATGGCCATTTGCATACTTTAATCTATTCATGTGTAATGTAATCTCATTTAGCTTTCTGATTTCAGATACTTATACAATTATCTCTAATTGAATGTGTAGATGAAAATGTACAAAAAATATACTTTTTGGAAGCAACGAAATACTGATGAAGATTTAGCAAAGAAACCAAATAAAAGATAAGGGTCTTGGATAGCTTATTCGTATTAATAATGAATAAATATTATCATTAAGAATATTAAAAAAATGATTAAATGCAGTGGCATGCTGATAATAAATCACAGTCAAGTGGACATTAGAATACAATGTTTAAAGAATAAAAAACAATGGCCAAGATGATAATGGAGCTGAAGGCAATTCCAATTGATATAAAAAACTAAATTGATTCACAAGAGTATCGTAACTTACTTTGCATCCTTAAAGACTCATCCTTTTAAGGAAATTACCGGAAAAGACCTTTTGGCTTTGAAAGGAACTCCCATGAGGAGAGTGTGAGACGCAAAAAGTCATTAAGGATTTTCCTTTCATCGAATAACGACGAAAATGGAAAAGTAAAGATTATTATCATTAGCATGTCCATTGCTTATACGTTTGTATGTAAGTGAGTAATACCAAAATATGCCATAAGCAGAAGAACAGTACTCTCTTAAGTTGTTTAGATATAGCACTGAATTATAAAACAATCATGAAATTATTCTCAAATGTTAATGATAGAAATTTTAGGACATCTTACCTATTAAATGAATTAGATATGTGAATAATCTTTTACAATTTAAAACAAAATTTGGTAACTGCAGTTCAGGTAGATTTGTCACAAAACTCTTTATTGCAATATGTAAGAAAATATATTTTCTATAAACTCATTTTTGTCAGTCTAACCAGATTTGAATCTCTGGCAGAGTGCAATCATTAGAGAAGTGGAACTTCTATACTCTTTAATGTAATTATATATCAATGTTTAACAATCTCTCTCTCTCTCTCTCTCTCTCTCTCTCTCTCTCTCTCTCTCTCTCTCTCTCTCTCTCTCTCTCTCTCTCTCTCTGTCATAATAGCATAATCAATTGCAAAGGAGTTACGCCTTAACTTGAGAAGATAATCCGATCAAAACGACTTATTTCCTCTAAAGAGAAATCAGGTCATAGAGACAGCAGCTTTAGTGAGACCAAGATGTGCAGGCAACAGTGTCTCTTGACCCCTCTTGCACATGCAAGAAACAGATGTTCACTGACCTTATCAATATGCAGTCTAAGATTTTTGTGCAATGAAAGTGAATGACCTGGTGGATGATATACTCTGAGATGCAGTGCTTCATGTTTTCGTTTTTTTCGGATACATGATGATGCGTTACAAAATGAGAAATTAATATTTTGAAATATAAGGAAAAATAGATTCCTATGTCAAAGTTTTCTCGAGATTAATTTTCAGATATATTCTCTTCAAGGATTTTTAAGTTACAGCCTCACTATTAAATCTCTGTATTTTCGAATAGAATATTTGTTTCCCTATTAAATAATGTCCATTTCGCTGTACTCCATTGCACTTAATGAGGAATAGGTTGTATTACAAATTAGATCTAAACCGCATTTATTCTTGGTTCATGAATCCTATGAATGGAAACTTTATTCGAATTTATATTTTTGTTTTCTCCTTGTCTTCAGTTTCTGAAGAGCTATGAAAGTTAACAGAATAAAAGGAAAAAAATATGCCTGTGAACGATTGGAAATAAAAAAATATGAAAAAAAAAACTATTTGGTTCTGGATATAGATAACAATTGACAAAAAACTTTTTTGTTCCTTTGAACTGAATAGCCGAGAGAATAGTCTAATATTAAATAGTCGAAATATTATCATTGGTAGATATTAGATATACGTAAAAAAAGATATTTCCTTTTTTTCTTCTCAGCATAACTCTTCATTTATGAAAATGATAACAAGAAAATTTCATTTAACGCCTTTCGTCTTTTCCAGAGAAAAAAAAAAGTGATCCCTAAAAACAAATGTAACAGTCGAAAGATCCCCTTTTAAACTCTCTTCTGTTTCGTAATTGGTTCACCTTTTCACGTGTGAGCTCGGTTAAACTTAGTCAAAAAGGAAAGTCTAATTCAAACAGGGAAGAAGAAGAAGAAGAAGAAGAAGAAGAATAAGAAGAAGAAGAAGAAGAGGCAGCAATGGAAAAAAAAGCGAGTTTTTTCCTACTGGTGTCGGGGATATCTCAAGCCTCAGGCCCGAAGAAAAGGAACCTGACAGAGTAAGACTTTTAAACTACAATTT
>NC_090741.1:112468227-112482101 GCF_036898095.1 Palaemon carinicauda
TGAGAAGCTTCTCTCACCGTGTACGTCATCCCAGTTACGAAACACTTGTGCGTGAATTGATGATAAATTTTCTAGTAAATGGTATATATGTAGTCTAAACTAATCCCCCGGCGTCACAAACACTTGCGTGCGTTAGCAATCACAGGAAATCTATTTTGGGCGTTTTGAATAAATGAACACAGAAAAATAACCCTTAAGTCGGGGCCTCTGTTTGGATATAAAGGCTGCTTGAATACGTCGTGTTATTAAAATCAACCGAGGACGCAGAGACAACAGTTTACTACAGTAAGTAAATATTTGATATTATTATTATTATTATTATTATTATTATTATTATTATTATTATTATTATTATTATTACCAAAGAACTTCAGAAACATTATTATTATTATTATTATTATTATTATTAATATTAATTTAGGTAGGTAGGTAGGTAGGTAGATAGACGAGAAATGAAATTCTTCTAAGTTATAACATACAGTATACCAAAATAAACTATTTCTTTCTTTCTATGTGTTTGTCTGGCGCAAAGAAAACTCGTAATAAATATATATATATATATATATATATATATATATATATATATATATATATATATATATATATATATATATATATATTTTGTCAAGCAGTAGTTAGTACACTGTCATTTTTATTTTTTTTTCTGTGTACGCTAGAATTTCCTCATTAAAGAAGAGTTCAAACAGCTCAACAACTATATTGAAATCTCTGTTTTATTACAGGCGGCGAAGATTTGTTTTTCCTTTTTATTTTATATGATTACCGAAGAACTTCAGAAACATTATTATTATTATTATTATTATTATTATTATTATTATTAATATTAATTTAGGTAGGTAGGTAGGTAGGTAGATAGACGAGAAATGAAATTCTTCTAAGTTATAACATACAGTATACCAAAATAAACTATTTCTTTCTTTCTATGTGTTTGTCTGGCGCAAAGAAAACTCGTAATAAATATATATATATATATATATATATATATATATATATATATATATATATATATATATATATATATATATATATATATATATATATATATTTTCAAGCAGTAGTTAGTACACTGTCATTTTTATTTTTTTTTTCTGTGTACGCTAGAATTTCCTCATTAAAGAAGAGCTCAACAACTATATTGAAATCTCTGTTTTATTACAGGCGGCGAAGATTTGTTTTTCCTTTTTATTTTATATGATTACCGAAGAACTTCAGAAACATTATTATTATTATTATTATTATTATTATTATTATTAATATTAATTTAGGTAGGTAGGTAGGTAGGTAGATAGACGAGAAATGAAATTCTTCTAAGTTATAACATACAGTATACCAAAATAAACTATTTCTTTCTTTCTATGTGTTTGTCTGGCGCAAAGAAAACTCGTAATATATATATATATATATATATTATATATATATATATATATATATATATATATATATATATATATATATATATATATTTTGTCAAGCAGTAGTTAGTACACTGTCATTTTTATTTTTTTTTTCTGTGTACGCTAGAATTTCCTCATTAAAGAAGAGCTCAAACAGCTCAACAACTATATTGAAATCTCTGTTTTATTACAGGCGGCGAAGATTTGTTTTTCCTTTTTATTTTATATGATTACCGAAGAACTTCAGAAACATTATTATTATTATTATTATTATTATTATTATTATTATTATTATTATTAATATTAATTTAGGTAGGTAGGTAGGTAGGTAGATAGACGAGAAATGAAATTCTTCTAAGTTATAACATACAGTATACCAAAATAAACTATTTCTTTCTTTCTATGTGTTTGTCTGGCGCAAGAAAACTCGTAATAAATATATATATATATATATATATATATATATATATATATATATATATATATATATATATATATATATATATATATATATATATTTTGTCAAGCAGTAGTTAGTACACTGTCATTTTTATTTTTTTTCTCTGTACGCTAGAATTTCCTCATTAAAGAAGAGCTCAAACAGCTCAACAACTATATTGAAATCTCTGTTTTATTACAGGCGGCGAAGATTTGTTTTTCCTTTTTATTTTATATGATTACCGAAGAACTTCAGAAACATTATTATTATTATTATTATTATTATTATTATTATTATTATTATTATTATTAATATTAATTCAGGTAGGTAGGTAGGTAGGTAGATAGACGAGAAATGAAATTCTTCTAAGTTATAACATACAGTATACCAAAATAAACTATTTCTTTCTTTCTATGTGTTTGTCTGGCGCAAAGAAAACTCGTAATAAATATATATATATATATATATATATATATATATATATATATATATATATATATATATATATATTTTGTTTTTCCTTTTTATTTTATATGATTACCGAAGAACCTCAGAAACATTATTATTATTATTATTATTATTAATATTAATTTAGGTAGGTAGGTAGGTAGGTAGGTAGACGAGAAATTCTTCTAATTTTATTGGTAAATATTGCGAAATTCCAAATTCTATGGCACCTAGTAAAGAAAAAAGTTTTGATCTTTTATAATAACATTTTATTTGTCGCAACAATCCAATTACAAAACAAGGATACATTGATAAAGTACTAATTACATCTGTAAATACATTTTGTGGGAAACGTATATGTATCATGTTTCCTCCATTCTCTGCTTGCTTAGATTTTACAAAAAGTAAAGCAAAATATAAATATATGAATTGAGAATAAAAAAAAAAGGGTTTGTTATAAAAAAAAATGACATACAGCGACTCTACCAAAAAAATGAAAGTCACTAAAAATATATATATGAAATGGAACAAATATAGATTACACTAAACAAAAGTAAACAAAATCCTTAATTAACAAATAAAATTTCTTCAACTTCAAATAAGGGGAATTAAAAGATTTCCCCCTTGATATTTATCAAATGAAATCTTTTACACTTAACATAGTTGCAAAAAAGTCCTAGCTAGTTATTGGAAAATTTGGTAATTGATTAAACAAATAACATATATATATACAAAGAATATTGAACTGGAATATTTTTAAAAAACATCTATTCCAAAACATGAACTAAGATTATCAAACTGGAATAATTTTGATGTTTTCAAATACATCTTTTCTTTTATTCCAATATAATTGAATTACATTATTTTTTTTAAGATTATCTAATACTGTTAAACCAGTTTGATGAATTTTATGTAAATAAAGTTTATCCACCAATTGGTTGTCTTCAACTATATGATAACTCAAAACACCACCTTTAAACTTCTTTTTACTTTGTATAGCCGTCGCCGTAAACCTATATTTTGAGTGTTTGAGTCTCTTGTTTTTTGTATAAAAATTATCAATGTCAACGGCAATAACCAACGACAAAATATAATTGCCTTCGGGAATATTTTCCCAGCCTTTGACACGATTTATGTTGAAGAATTCGTGAACATTTTCCCAAATTCTCATTTTTCTTTTATAACTAGAACTTGGGAATGCGAGGAAAACTGTGGCACTAGAACGATAACGCAGTTTCTGGTTAAATTTGTGACGAACTGGATATGATGATGCTTTACATTTCGTCATGTTCGGTGGTCTGTTTGTTGGTATTCACATCAGCGTAATTGGTAGTCCTTCTTCTTTGACAATTATATTGGATCTGAGACAAAATATAATGCATGAACACAACTTTTGTTTATGAAAAAAATGAATTATTCTTATTAAAAAATGAATGAATCATTATACGATATTACTTTTGGTCCTGGCAATGAAACACACCCCATTTGTAGAATTAAAAGCAACCAATCATTTTTAAAAAATTCGAGTTATAATATATTGTACTAAATCTATTATCTATCAGTTTTTTTTTATTCAAAAATGTTCTATATATTTTGTGTGGTTTTTTAAAAATAACCAAAGCCAAAAAAATAATATAAAGGAAAACAATAATGTTATAAACAATATTTCATATACGCCACCAATATTCATACACTCTGATGAAGAGTAATCATTATCATCGTCATCGTTGAAGTTAATATGGTTTCTTTTCTTCATTTTTTTATCTTTTAGTGATACATCTTCAATAACCTCAGTGTATCTCAAATTGCAATATTTGATTATAGTAGTTAAGACTAATGGATAAATGAAGAATTGTGTATAACCAACCATAAACACTTTATTCTTTTTAAACCAAAAAATAATATATATATAATATAAAAATATTTTATTCTAAAAAGAAAAGGATGGTTTTAAATAATAAGTAATATTGACACAATACTGGAAATATTTGTCTTTTATAATATTTCAACGAGAAACAGTTTACAGTCATAAAAAATGTAGAATGCTTTTCCTTTCTTATGAGTTTAGCAGGAACAATGCCTTTTTCATGATTTGTAGGTCCAAATCTTCGTCGTTTAATCAGTATTGGGTTTTTACGATCAATTTGATGTTATTAGCCATCCACTTTTGTTTTTTTTGTCATTGTTGATGACAATGATGAGCGTCGTCTCTTTTTAACAACATTCAAGGTGGTGTGGTGATTTTTCCTCCAACTTGGATTTTCCCAGAAAGTATCCAAGAATTTTGGATTACATAAAGGTTTATTTGTGCAAGTGTAGTTTTCTATGAATTGATGGTCGTTTTTCCAAGAAAACTCTTGGTTCATTTCAATGGGGTGGATTTTGTCAAAAAACTGAATCGACGCATAATTTACGGAATACATTGCTCTTGGGTCCAATTTAAAAGCCATGAATGATTCTACTATTGAAATTAGGACTTTAAATTGTCCATAAAAATATGGTCGGTCTCTGAAATAATGAAGCCTCTTTACACAGGATAATTCCAAAACCCTTTTACTTGAGCATCCTAATGATTCGGTTTCTACGCTGTGAATTTTCTTAATTATGATGGGACGGAACCACTCTATGAATTCATTCTTCCGTGTGTTCTTATTATCTAGACACACGGAAGAAATATCCTCATTATTTTCTAAGCCCATAAAATTTCTATAAACAGCAGCCAAATATTGAACAGCTTCAAAACGATTACCAACTTCAAGAGAGTCGTTAAATTTTTTCTCATAATTTTCTTTGTCGGTAGTTTCTGGTATTTGATTAGATGCAGCCAATTGTAAATCACAACATACTTGGGCTTTTAAGGCGAATAGAAAAATATTAAGGGCCCTGGTTAGAAACTCAATATCTCTATAATTTTTTTCTTTGTATGTGTTTAAAAATGTAAAAAAAAAATATAGAGAAACTGTATCTCTTGGTGAAATTAGGTCTAGTGCCTTTCCTTGTAAGAAATTCAGTATGGAATTCATTCTTGAATTGTTTTTTCTGTTTACGTTTAATATATTAATGAGATGAATTTCTCTAATGCACCATAAATAGAGACTAGAAACCTTTCTGTCATTATAGTGTTTATAATGATTTTTTTTCAAGGTGTCCATATCTTCTCCGTGGAAAAGAATTGGGTTGAATGGTGATGATAGGTTTTGTTTGCTCTTTTCTCGCAAACAAACCAATTCATCGTTTTGTGTTATGTTTTTTATGTTAAAAAACATTCTTTTTGGGTTCTTTTATATTGATACCCTTCTGTTGCAAGATCAGAACCAAAAGAATAAACACCAACCGGAGGTTGAAGCTGTACTGGGCATAATCGTATCTCAGTCCATTATTTATACGCTTCATCTGTCTTAGATGGGGGGATGGGGGGGGTGGGTGTAATCACATAGTATATATATACCAGCCCAAGGAAGGTTTCAGTTGGTTAGTTGTATCTTAGACTGGATCAGTTCAACTACCACCACCATATTACAAGATTTGTAAAAATGAAAATGGTTCAAGTGCAATGTCCATGTTGTAAAAATAAAATCTGTACCCCCCAAAAAGAAATAGATAATGATTTTGAAAATATTTTACTCTTTGGGGATACTACAGATTTGGAACATGATAGTTTCTTGCCTTTTCTGGATATTGAAAATTATCTAAATTTTTCAAAGTCGGGGGAAGATGATCATTTTCAAGAATTGGAGGAATTCTTAAACCATGAACAAGAAGGTGTCAACATCAAAACAAAAATTCTCCCAGTGAAGATTACTACAAACCAACACAAAGACGAAGAAAACATAAACCCAGTAAAGAAGGTTCTTAAACAAATAAAAAAAGAATTTCCCTCGAATCCACACAAAGAAGAAAAAAAGAAGACTTTTGGGGCAGAGGAGGCAGTGAATCTATGGATTCTAGAAGTTTTATCTAATCAATACAAAGATGAAGAAAAGAAGATTTTTGAAGTAAAGGAAACCACCATAAAGGGGGAATTCCCCTCGATCAATACAAAGTTGAAGTAAAGGATATCCCCCCAGTGAAAACGACTTCAAACCAACATCAAAAAGAAGAAATCGTCCAATTAGATATAAATCTCAACCTTAAAAGAAAAAATAGAGAAACTGACGATGATACAGAAGACTCAATAGCTAGACGCGTTTCTCTGAAACATAAAGAGAAGACACTATTTGAGCCCGTTGCTAAAAGAACGAGGCTTCAAAAAAAACTTAACAACATTACGTTTTCATCAAATACCCATCCACATGGAAAACCAAAACGCTTTAAATCCAAGGATACCCCTACTAACAAGAAGGCGCACTAACAAACTTTACATCATAATAGGGATAATCAACGCCCCTAGTATCATCTTCTACGGCGGTCAAATAAGGCAATGTTAAATTCCCCTCCTACGAATTATCCACGATTTTCTTTCTTTTCTCCTCACGTACCCTAGCATAATCATACCTTACAGCATAGTCTGTATAGACATACAAAATAAATATAGTCACCAACAAAATTATTATAATGCTTATAATAATAAGTGTTATGTATTCCATTTTTTATTTTACAACATAAAGTGAGTATCTTGTGCTATATCGGTGATAAAATGTAAACCATATACCCAGTATATTCTACGTGGGTAGTAAATTTCATTTTATTTTAGTAATGTTAGCGAATAAGTAAGATTGGAATAGAGTCAGAGTATCAATCGGTTTGGTTTCTGGAATTAGAATTAGATATATAGTCTTCTTCGTATTACTTTTGCCCCTAATGTCATTATTATTATATAACCAAAGTGTTTTGCTAGTCCACTTGTTTCCATGGGTCGTCTTTTCACTCCTCTCGTTCTCCCGTTCTGGGAATTCTCTTGGTCTTCCACTCCAATACTCATCAAAATAACTGTAGTCGTCTGGTTCAGCTTCGAATATATTTTTCTAATGCATTATTTCTAAATACACCCCGGTGATTCTTTTATTGTTATAATGAACTATAATATCATAAAAATAAAAAACGAAATTCATTTAACTGGTGAGTGTTTCTGATTTTTTCTTCATATGAGTTAATTTTGATATTTTTAATGATAAATCAATATTTTCATACTGATTAAATTCATCAAAAACCCTTTGTAGTGTTTTTGAACCTTGGATAATCTCATCGCTCATTTCTGTTTTTTCGTCTTTGGTGGGTTGGATTGGAAATTCCAAAAAATCAGATCTAAATTGGGAAATTTCGTAATTAAGGCGTTCAGCTCCAAGGCCCACAATTGTCATTTGTTCTTGTGGGCCCGTTGCAAACCCTCCTCGTTTTCCTTTCACTGGTGTACCAGAAAACTTTGTTCTTATGATATCATCTGGATGAGAACATTGCATCATGAGAGATGATTTATGGTTATGAACAAGAAAATATCGCGTTTTATAGATGGTGGCTTTAGTAGTTTTATAACATAGCCTCTTAATATGATCATAATCTTCTAATTTTCTAGTGTATGTAAATCCGTCATCTACATCAAAATATTCATAATAGGGATAATCAACGCCCCTAGTATCATCTTCTACGGCGGTCAAATAAGGAACTCCCGTTATAGGATTTATTAGTATTCCACTAGCATATAAATCTCCCAACTCCAAATAATATTTAGAATCTTCTATATTAAATTCAAAACAGTTGTTCATATATGGAATCGATGTTTTGTTTTCGTGTTCTTTCTTTAACATCTCACCAGTATTAAATATATTATCTAGAGTCTGTCTCTTCAGGTATTGAGGATTAATGATAAGATCTGGCATTATTGTGTGTGTGTTTTTTTTCCCCTCGTTTTTAGGATTGATTATTACAAACGGCATATTTTCATCTGAAATAATTTCAGAGAGAACACCCTTATTTGAAGTTGTTGTTTGTAATCTATCACCTATAGATGGTGTGAATAAACTCGCATATGTCAGATATAACTTCATATACTGTGATATATCTATGTTATCGCAGAGAATCATTTCGCAACGATATTTCTGATAGTTTGGGTTTTGAGATTGAAAAGCCAATGACCTTCGAAGCTTGGCCCTTTCTTTTGATGAACATACCAAATTGTGAAAATAATCATTTGTTGGGTCGTCCACGTCCATAATATTACCCCGTCCTTCCCAAATCACCGATAAAATCCAGTCTTTACCTATATTATTATTATTTATTACAACATTTTCAAATTTATCTACAAAGATATCGGACTTTCTAGGCATCCCTATCCCCCCCCTCAGTAGTGATTTCTATTACTTTTAGTTCACTGGAAAAAAGTTCAATTGAAAGTTTTAGGTTGCTATTAATATGACTACAAGTATTTTTCAGTTTAAATATACCAACTTGAAGCCCCTTTCTTAGTATTGTACCTTTTGTAATCATGGGTATAAATTCTATTGGGAATGGGTTTTTCGTCAGAAGCCTTATAATTATAATTCATCTTAACAGCAGCAGTTTCATAAAATGTTGCTGAAAACATTCCAGATTCTATTGCCCCTTTCCTAATAACAATCCCATCTTCTTGATTATTAAATCCAGATGCAACCAATATTTTGGGGTAGCATCCTGCAATATCAATAATTTCCGAAGGATATGATTTTGTATTTTGAAAAGCCACGGTTAAATTCTTTTGGTGTAATTGGCCTATTGATAAGGAATTTCTTAGGGTTCCTACAAAATTCTTGGCTGAAATGCTGCGTGTCCAGTGCGAGGTAAATGGCATTTGTTAGGGTGTGGTGTTATTCTAATAGAGGGACCAAATATATTTTCAATTCTTTCTCCCCTTTCTCCAACCCATAAATTTGTTGTACACCCCAAAGAACCCACTAACTGTTCATCATCAATAATATCTTGCTGTAAATATAGAAATTCGGTTGGTGAATAAAAAAGCCCATCTCTGTGTAATTTGAATAACGTACCTTCAAAACTGGTACACTCCCAAAATATATTTCTTGATTGATCTATAAGTTCTATAAAAGGTACTTCTATTTTTAATGCATATTGCATCATTCGAAAGTAATCAAATATACCAAACTGAGATGTTATGTACATTAGTTGTTGGTGTGATAAATTTTCTGGTGTTTTCCTAAAAAACTTATATAACACTTGGTTGGCACAAATGTACTGATAGTTTTCATCTAATTCTTCCAAATATTCTGGATTATCAACTTTTTGACAATCAGAAAAAAGCTTTAGTAATAATTTATGCATATTTTCTCCAACTGTTAAACTATATGTTGATATTACTGTATCAATCACACATTCCAGTATCAATTCACAGTTTTTGGGGGTGTCTGATGTAGTTACCAAATTAATGAAACCTATTTCACTATTGGTTATATATTTGGGTTCTTTCGTTTTAGAATCTTTGGTTAAAACTTTTTGAAGTGAACAAGCTATTCCGCAAATATTGTAAAAGGAATTTGTGGGGGCGTTTCTTGTAAATCTCCCAATTCTATGCACATCAAGATTATTATTGTTGTTTATAAACGCATTATTATTATTATTACTCTCTCTTTCGTCAGTTTTTCCCGTCCACCCAAAGGAAATATTATCTCCTCTGGCGTTATAATCATCAAATTCATTTGTATATTTATTATTATCTAAAACTACATAATCTTTATTAAGAATACTAGTCTGTGATATAGCAATGTCAATTTCTCCTCTTTTTATGGTTTGTGATAGGTTGCTTATAATATTAGTATCATTAACTGGGGATTTCGGGAAATGGAGCCACTTTATTATGGCTTCTGTGGTTTCTTCGTTATCTAGTGCAGAATTTAAATCATTACCAGTTTTGGTCAAGACGCCCATTAACCCTGGATAGGTACGGTCCTCGGACACCCCTTTAAGGGTATACTCGGACGCGAACGACCCCGACGCCAAAAAAAATTCTTGAAAAATCAGTTTTTGCAGTAACCTCCTTTTTTCTTTTGCCAAAAAAAAACTTCAATGAATGCTTAAAACAACTGTAAAGATAAATACTACTCATCTGCAGAAAAACTAATTATTATAAATATTTTAAAAAATTAAGTAGAAAAAAAAGACCTGACATAAAAATTCATAAAAAAAAAGTTTATACATATATACACAAATCCTTTTAGGAACTGATTCTTGAATGTTTAGGACACATCTTGATGTATTTTGGATGAAGTCAGACCCATGGAGGTGAAGATCTGAAATGAGAAAAAAAGGGTAACTTTTTTTGGCCAAAAAAAATTGTCCAAATTTCATGAATTTTTTTGGGTACCCAAATGAAATAGGAAGTGGCTAATTTTTTTAGGGAATAAACATATGTTATCCTAAAATAGAAATATGTAAAAAAATCTTCATTATTTTGTAAATTACATTTATATCAGGGGCCATATCTAAAGGTAATTTTTTGAGTACTTGGAAATTTCGTAAAAAAATACATATATTTAATATATAATATGATATTTATGCAGGTAAAAATATACCAAAATATCACAAATTCTATAGGGAACAAGAATATATATAGATAGGGCAGCTTACGCTTCGGATATGTCCACAAAATGGCCGCCAACCACACTGACTCAGACTCCCTAATCTGCCACTTGAAATGTAGGAAGGGTATGTCAATTTCAAGGTATTATTTACTAATCTAATTATTATTGGATATGCATAAAAATTGTATGGTGGGTTGCTGGATAATTGTCGATTATTTTACGACTATAAAATTAAAATTCTGACCCAAAAAATTTTTTTGAAGGGAAATAAAATGAAAAAAAAATGTAAAACAATATTTTAGCTAAAAAAATTTGATGATATTCAATCAAAAAAAAAGTAAACAAAATTTTCCGACAAATAAACATCTAGAGGAATCATTACTCTGTGATAGTTCCTTAGTACGTAGTAATTTTGAAAGAATTGGGAAAAAACGAAAAAATGGCAATCACCGGAAAATCGAACACATACCTATATATACGCCATATCTGGCTAAAAAAAAGATAGGCATGGGTAGCCAGATCATCTAGAAACACTTTCCAACACTATAAAAATATAAGTTTTGCGACACTACTTGCCAATTCATTACGGTAACATGACTAAGCAAAAAAATGCAAAACAAATAAAAAGGGGCACTCGTGGAAAAATGGCCATTCTAATATACGGCATTTCAGAAAAAAAAAATTTCAGCCACGTGCTAGGCAAACCATCAAGGCATATTTTCCGACAAATAAACATATAAATGAAATATTACTCTGTGATAGTTCCTTAGTACGTAGTAATTTTGAAAGAAATGGGAAAAAAACGAAAAAATGGCAATCACAGGAAAATCGAACACATACTTATATATACGCCATATCTGGCTAAAAAAAAATAGGCATGGGTAGCCAGATCATATAGAAACACTTTCCAACACTATGAAAATATAAGTTTTGCGACACTACTTGCCAATTCCTTACGGTAACATGACTAAGCAAAAAAATGCAAAACAAATAAAAAGGGGCACTCGCGGAAAAATGCCCAACATTCTAATATACGGCATCTCAGATAAAAAAAAAAGACATGCACGTGTTAGCCCAACCATCAAGGCACACTTTCTAACACATAAACATGAAAAAAAAAATCAATAATATACGGCAATTCCTTACTACGTAGTAAATTTTTACAAATATTGAAAAAAAAAACAGAAATTGGCAACCGCAGTTAAATACCCAATATACCAATAACTACGTCGTATCTGACAAAAACAAAATCACGCATGGGTAGCCAGATCATCTAGACACACTTTCCAACATTAAAAAAGCAAAAGTTTTACGACACTATTTCGCAATATCTTACGGAAAAATGACTTGGCAAAAAAATTAAAAAAAATTAAAAAGGGACACTCGCGGTAAAATGCCCGACATTCTAATATACGACATCTCAGATAAAAAAAAAGACATGCACGTGTTAGCCCAACCATCAAGGCACACTTTCTAACACATAAACATGAAAAAAAAATGAATAATATACGGCAATTCCTTACTACGTAGTAATTTTTACAATATTGAAAAAAAAAACAGAAATTGGTAACCGCAGTTAAATACCCAATATACCAATAACTACGTCGTATCTGACAAAAACAAAGTCATGCATGGGTAGCCAGATCATCTAGACACACTTTCCAACACTAAACAAGCAAAAGTTTTACGACACTATTTGGCAATATCTTACGGAAAAATGACTTGGCAAAAAAATGAAAAAAAATGAAAAAGGGGCACTCGCGGTAAAATGGTCCTCGTGGTGATGAACGACATTTTAACTAAAAAAAAAAACATGCACATGGTAGCCAAACAATCCACCAAGACTTTCCACAACTGATAACCTATACAAGTTGCACCATTCTACGACAATTTCATAATACGTAATAACTTTGATAATTATGCAAACTACCTCAGAAGGGTAAACTCGGACGCGAACGACCCCGACGCGTCCTCAGAAATCGGGGAAGGAGTACAGCTACAGCAATGCACATCTGGACACTACTAGAGCGTGTAGGGGAGACACCTCCTGCAGGTCGATCACCCACAAATTCAGTCACAGGGGTGAGTCACGTGAGAAAAACCTGTTTTTTTTTTACGCTCGGGGTCGCAAACGACCCACCGTACCTATCCAGGGTTAAAGTGATTTCTTTTTCATTTGCTGATAAGCACCCAATATCATTTTTACTGTCACTGGTGTTATTGATAGACAATAATTTTTGTTTTTTGTTTGGTGGTGGGCGATGATGATGATGATGTTTTTTATGTTTGGATGCTCTTTTTGTTTTATTATTATTATTATTATTATTATTATTATTATTATTATTATTAGTAGTAGTAGTAGTAGTAGTAGTAGTAGTAGTAGTAGGACTAGTACTAATGGTTTTTCTGGAGACAATAATAACTTTCTGATCACCACTTAAAATAATGTCATAATTCTTTTTCGTTTGCATATTCGGTGCATTTGTATCAAATCATTAACACCTATGCCTAGTGCTTTAAATGTTGTTTTTTTTCCTTTTTCTTATAATAATCTTTTAAATTTTCAACGATATTATTATGAATCCGAATTTTTAACAACTTTGAAATGATGATATCAAAAAAGGCAGTAAATATCTTACCCGGGGTAAAAAATGCCATGTTACCCAAAGTATTTATGGTATTCATTTCATTAATGACTCCACAATATTTTGTTAAAAAGGGCCAATTTAATATTTTGTTATTTTTACTATACATTATTATCATTTGTTTCTTTTTTCTCTTGTGTAATTTCCGTTTATCAACCCATACAAATGTTTTGGTATACAAAATATTTTGATTTACAATAAAATTTCCAGGGTAAAAATCTCGTGGATAATCATTACAAAATAAACATCGAATGGGATTAGGAATAAAATTATTCCATTGATTTATATCAACGGGAGTTTCATCTCTAAAGTCCAGTATTTTTTTAAGCAGCAATTGCCACATTTTTCCGTCCTTTAAAATAGGAACTGAAAAATGGGTTTGCGTTGAAGGATAAAAGTTTAATATTGGCCAATAAAATCC
>NC_090741.1:112492601-112500101 GCF_036898095.1 Palaemon carinicauda
ATTGAGTCCAAAAATCCCACTTAAGGGTCATTGACAGCGTCATCAATCAGATACAACCTATAACTGATAATGGAATTGTCATTAGTGCTGATTCATCGTTAATTACATATTAGATTAGTAACGATCGGAATGGATTTGCATCGTTAAGTAAAAGTAACCTGGTAACATTCTTTTACATTACATATTTGGTATTATATCTGCGGTAGAATTTTGGAAAATTATAAGAGTTTTCTTGATAGAAAGTCATCTTTAATCCTACAGGAAGAACTCATATAGTTATTATGTTCCTGACGAAAAATATTAACAGGTAATCTAACTTTTTGATTACATCACAAAATAGGTTATGCTGATGAATTAGAATTTGGATATCTTATATAATCTTTCATTAAGTTAATTAATAACAGAATGGCCATTTGTATTCTAAAATCTATTCATATGTAATGTAATCTCATTTAGCTTCCTGAATTGAGATATTTATACAATTATCTCTAAATAAGTGTGTAAATAAAAATGTAAAAAAAATATACTTCTTGTAAGCAACGAAATACTGATGAAGATTTAGCAAAGAAACCAAATAAAAGATAAGGGTCTTGGACTGCTTATTCGTATTAGTAATAGATAAATATTATCTTCAAGTATATTAAAAAAATGGATTAAAAGCAGTGGCATGCTGATAATAAATCACAGTTAAGGGGACATTAGAATACAATGTTTAAAGAAATAAAAAACAATGGCCAAGATGATAATGGAGCTGAAGGCAATTCCAATTGATATAAAAAACTAATTGGAATCGCAAGAGAATCGCAACTTACTTTGCATCCTTAAGGACTCATCCTCTTAAGGAAATTACTGGAAAAGACTGCATTCATGGGCTTTGGAAACCTTTTAGCTTCGAAAGGAACTCCCATATGGAGAGAGTGAGACGCGAGAAGTCCATTAAGAATTTTCCTTTCATCGCATAAAGACAAAAAGGGAAAAGTCAAGATTATTATCATTAGCATTTCCATTGCTTATACGTTTATATGTAAGTGAGTAATACCAAAATATGCCAAGAGCAGAAGAACAGTCCCCTGTTAAGTTGTTTAGATAAAGTACTGAATTATAAAACAGTCATGAAATTAATTTCATATGTTAAATGATAGAAATTTTAAGACATCTTACCTAATAAATGAATTGGAGATGTGAATAATCTTTTGCAATTGAAAAAAAAATTTGGTAACTGCAGTTCAGGTAGATTTGTCACAAAACTCTATACTGCAATATGTAAGAAAGTATATTTTCTATAAACTCTCTTTTGTCAATCTAACCAGATTCGAATCTCTGAGAGAGTGCAATCATTAGAGAAGCGGAACCTCTATACCCTTTGATGTAATTATATATCAATGTTTAACAATCTCTCTCTCTCTCTCTCTCTCTCTCTCTCTCTCTCTCTCTCTCTCTCTCTCTCTCTCATAATAGCACAATCTGTAAAGAAATATCTTTATGCTTTTCCTGTATTTCTGTTTGTACTGAAAAGTACATTTTGTCTTTTGTTTACTTTGGTGGTGGTTGGAACTATGGGCATTTGTTTAATGGTAATTTGTTTTATAACTATAGGATAATTTGCGACTTTGTTTACTATTGAGCCTGAATAGTTCTTTAAACTGACTGCTTGACAGTTAAATATCCACTCACTGTGCCTTTTGAGTATTTATATTCAGCGGCCCAGAATCCACGGGGAAGGCAGATGCCAGTAAGACAGATTACCAGCGGGGTAGAGTCAGAGACCAACACAGAAAGCAGTCCGGAAAGGAGATTTTCTGAAAATTGTTTACCCTGAACTTTTCAAGTGTCATGGAGCGATAAACTCCACCTAGGCCGAGCGATAGGAATTCATGTTCGGAGAGAAGCAACACGAGCAACTGGACTTATCATCTATCCACGAAAGACCAGGATCTAAAGAAACGTAAGTCAGTTGAGAAACCTTATGCAGGCTTAACAGGATTGATCTGTTTCTTAGATATAATTTACAGTTGTTATAGTTTAGATTATGGTCGCCAATACGTCGAAAAAATTAAAGTAAAGGATTTTAGCATTGTAATTACCATTATACTTGTGCCTTTGGTTTGTAAACCAATTGAGTTTCATTTTGACTAAGATTAACTACGAACGTAATTTATATATTGTTTTTCTTATTTAGTAACGAGTGTTCATTTACGAAAGCTAGCTTGCTGAATTTCATTCCCTTCACGTTAAATTTGTCGATTAATTTCTTACTTTAAATTGATTCTTTTCAAGAGGTGTATATTCTTTTTTGTTATTATTCTAGGTCCTTTACATATGGTAGATGAGTTACTGTGGAGAGGAAGTGGTGCATACATCCGAAGACAGCTTATTAAACTCAATAGTTTCTTTTGTCTTTGGTTTAAATCCCCACTGTCAATTCATAATTTTACCATACAATCAATTGCAAAGGAGTTACGCCTTAACTTGAGAAGATAATCCGATAAAAACGACTTATTTCCTTTGAAGATAAATCAGGTCACAGAGACAGCAGCTTTAGTGAGACCAAGAATGTGTAGTCAATGCTGTCTCTTGAACCTGCTTGCATATTTAAGAGACAGATATTCACTGACCTCATCAATTTACAATCTAAGTCTTTTTGTGCAATGAAAGTGAATGACCTGGTGGATGATATACGCTGAGATGCAGGGCTTCACATTTTCGTTGTTTTCGGATACACGATGATGAGTTAAAAAATGAAAAATAAATATTTTGAAATATAAGGAAAATTAGAATCCTATGTCGCAAAGATACAGTTTACAGAAATGTCAAAGTTTCCCCGAGATTAATTTTCAGATATATTCTCTTCAAGGATTTTGAAGTTACAGCCTTACTATTCAATCTGTATTTTCGAACAGAATATTTGTTTCCATATTAAATAAAGTTCATTTCGTTATGCTCCATTGCACTTGACAAGGAAAAGGTTGTATTACAAACATGATGTAAACCGCATTTATTCTTGGTTCATGCATCCCATGAATGGAAACTTTATTTGAATTTATATTTTTGTTTTCTCCTTATCTTCAGTTTCTGAGGATCTATTAAAATAAAAGGAAGAAAATATGCCGGTGAACGATTGGAAATAAGAAAAATGTAAATTAAGGATGACCTTGGTTCTTTCAACATCTGCTGTCTTACATAGCTTTAGACGACTGAGTTGATGTTCCTGAACTTTTTCTCCTCTGTATTAAAATCATTTTTTTTATTTCAGGTAAGTGCATCATAATCTCTTTAAGTCAGAGTTTTGGTATTCTATTGCTTATTAAAAAATATGTATAAAATATATTTACTCCTGTGTGGTTTGTTAACTTGGATGTCTATATACAGTATGTAGGTATGTCAGTTAAGATAAAAAAAAACTATTTGGTTGTGGATATACTGTAGATAACATTTGACAAAAAACATTTTTGTCCCTTTGAACTGGATAGTCGAGAGAGTAGTCTAATAAATTTATCAAATAATCGAAATAACATCATAGGTAGATATTAGATATACGTAATAAAGATATTTCCTTTTTTTCTTCTCAGCATAACTCTTCATTAATGAAAATGAAAACAAGAAAAGTTCATTTAACGCCTTTCGCCTTTTCCATAGAAAAAAAAGTGAGGCTAAAAACAAATATAAAAGTCGAGAGATCCTTTTTAAACTCTCTTCTGTTTCGTAATTGGTTCCATTTTTCACGTGTGAGCTTGGCTAATCTTAGTCAAAAAGGAAAGTCTAATTCAAACAGGGAAGAAGAAAAAGAGGCAGCAACGAAAACAAAGGGAGTCCTTTCCTGCAGGTGTCGGGGATATCTTAAGCCTAAGGCCCGAAGAAAAGGAACCTGACAGAGTGAGACTTTTAAACTACAATTTTTAGTGTTTGGATGAGTGAAAAGAAAGATGGGGAAGACGAAGAGGCCACTGATGTGTTGGAGGAAGAAGTGGAGGAGAAACAGGAGCAGAAGGAAAGGTAAATGACGACAAGAGCGATGTAGCAGAGAAGGGAAAAGGACAGGAAAGGTTGAGATTCCTTCCCTTTACGACGTTCGTTGACTCTCCCTTTCTTAACATAAATTACAATCAACGTTCATATATTTCGTCAACACATCTATGTTTTTATTTTTATTTACTGTCCGTATTTCTGGTGGAAAGAACATTTGACATCTTATTAAGTCTACACTTTGCTCTGGTTTCTGCATGCAGAATTATTTATAGATGTTAATTTTTCTGCTTTTTTATAATATTCTTTTATATTTTTCGGTTTTGTTGTTGTTTATTAGTTCTATTCTCTTATCTTATTCTTTCCCACCGTTATCTCATTATTAAGGGGTCGATTTCCTGATGGGCCCTCTCCAATGCCTTTCATCAAAGGCATCCTCCTCCACCAAACCTCTTCTCCTCTTATCATGCTTCACCTTATCTCGCTATCTATCATCTGCCTCCCTCTTGATCTTTTTCCCTTACCAAGGTAAGGTAAGGTTCCTCCCAAGCATTCCTCATTCCCTCCCCGCCATCCATCCTTAACACATGCCCACACCTTTTCAGTTGTGACACTTTTATCACCTCTGTAATCTTTACTACGCCTTCTATCCTTATTTCATCATTTTGCAATCTGTCTAACAGGGATATTCTCATGATCCGCTTTAGCATTCTCATTTCTGTCTCAGAGCCCACGTTTCCGATCAATACATTAACACTGATCTTATTAATGTGCTATAGATCTTAACTTTTAGCTTCATTGACTTTTTCTTATCACATACCACTCTACCATAGTAAATTCACCATATCTTCTGAAAATCTTATTACAAACAGTTTCAAATCCAGAACCGAATGAATTACATATGTAAAGGTTTTGAATTTTTCAAACTACAAAAAATTGGGATTATGAATTTAGATAGAGAGGAAACTTTGCCGTTTAATTGAAAAAAAGTTTCTAAATCAAACTTTCTATTGAAACTTTTTTTCGTTTAGTCTTTCAATTACACTGGCAGCTAAAAGATCTTTAAATGGGCATTGGAAAGCATATGAATATGATTCATCATCTTGCTCTTAATCCTTGATTTACTTGCTTTCATTAACTAGATAAATGCTCATTTAACGCTCGATGTAATTAAGAATTATGATAATTGTATAGGTTTTATCTGTAACATTTGTATTAGAAGAAGAAGTAGTTGTAGTAGTAGTAGTAGTAGTAGTAGTAGTAGTAGTAGTAGTAGTAGTAGTAGTAGTAGCATAAACGAATATTGTCGCAGGAATGTGGTAAAAGAAGTTTATGCTTTCATCCTTCTTTCATTTCGTATTGTATTTTTTTTTTATTTATGTCTCTATTCATTATATCAGCATCATTGTTTTTCTGAAATTGGAGAAGCACTTCATTTAAATGTGAAAAAAGTCTTAAGCAAGCAATCTAATCCCTCACAGATCTATAATTGGGATAAGGAAACTAAGTCAGATGGAAAGTATTCAAAATATAACTGGAAAAAAGAAAAAGTTTTTCTCGTGAATATCTAATATGTGGTTCTTACTGTTCCCCCCCCCCCGCTCTCTCTCTCTCTCTCTCTCTCTCTCTCTCTCTCCTCTCTCTCTCTCTCTCTCTCTCTCTCTCTCTCTTTTCTTCTTATTCTTCTTCTTCTTATTCCTCTTCTTCTTCTTATTCCTCTTCTTCTTCTTATTTATCTATTTATCATGTAACCATACTACCAGACTGATCCGATAAACTCCTTCAAACGTAGGTATAATGTTTAGTTTTTGTGGAAATATCAATACCAAAAGCAGGGTTTTAATTCTATATTAGTAATAAGGTAAATTCTCTCTCTCTCTCTCTCTCTCTCTCTCTCTCTCTCTCTCTCTCTCTCTCTCTCTCTCTCTCTCTCTCTCTCTCTCGTGAAAATTAGAGCATATCATGAATTGCAATTTCTTTCGTTAATGAGAGTTATATCATTAGTGCGTGAAAAAAAGGTTTTATTTGCTTCTAAAGTTAATTGTTCTATTAAAATATAAGAAAAATTTATTATAATTAGTTAATAACATTTTGATAACACAACCTGGCCCCAAAAATAAAGCTCCTTAATGCTTAGCAACAATCATCTAAATACAGATGGTTAATTCGTTTTGTAGTTTAAGAATATCATATACGAGACAAATTTTTACCTTATGAAACCTAAGTGATATTGGGGGAAAGAAATAATGGTTAATAAAAAAAAATAATATGTAAATAGCGATCCGACGATAAATAACTAACGATTTAAATTGGAAATTATGACGGGCCGAGAGAAGGTTGTGACTCAACGATAGTATGAGAGCAACTGAGTAAATTCATTATGGAACACTCTTCTTAATATACAAAAGCTCAAAGCAACAAGAAATTTCATGTTAAAAAACAGACATTGTTACAGAGGAGAAAAGCAGACCTGTTTATTCTGATTCTTTTTAATGTGAGGGAAGAGCGAAGATACAAGCATAATATATACACAAAATGAACTATGTACCATCGTGTGACACACGGTTGGTACATGGCTTCCCCCCTAAAAATGACCTACTGTACATGTTAAATAGGGCCCCCTATCTAGAGAGGCGAACTGTAGGTGGGTCATCTGGCAGTAGATAAGCAGGTTTTAGACAATCAATGGAGACCCATTTTTGCTGCCACGAATGTTTAGTAGGTATGCTTTCAGACTGCGTTGGATCACAAGGAAAGGGCCAATGTAAGGGGGCGTTAGCGGTGGCTTGCTAGTGTCGTTGCACACAAAGACGTGTGTTGCAGCGTGCAAGTCTTTTGGTATCTAATGGGGGCTTGTAAGTCTGGCGGAATGGAGTAAATTTTCCCACGACGTGACGTATGCGCTGGAGATCGTCGGAGGAGGTTGTAGAAGGAAAAAATTCGGCAGGGACGACCAACGGATGCCGAGACGTCGAGGGCGTCTTTAGGAGTAGTCCCTAGTCCCAGGAGGACCCAGGGAAGCTGAGTAAACCAGTTGGAATCCTTGCAGCGGGACATCAAAGCTGCTTTGAGGGTGCGATTAAAACGTTCAACCATTCCATTAGCAGCGGGGTTGTAGGCCGTTGTCTGATGTAGGGTGATGCCTAGGAGATTCGTTAATGATTCCATAATTAGGAGGTGAAAGTGTTACCCCTGTCAGAAGTAATATGCTCAGGGATACCAAATCTTGCAATCCATCCTGAGGCGGACGTTGCAGTTTCCATGTGAATGGCTTCAGGCCAATGAATGGAGTGGTCGATGACGGTAAACAGGTAACGATGTCCTTGAGATGTGGGTAGGGGGCCTACAATGACGATGTGAATGTGTGCGAAATGACGCTGAGGTTAAGGAAAGGTGCCCACTCCTGAATCCGTATGTCGATGTCCTTTGTAAGGTTGGCAAGAAGTATAGGCGCGGACCCAATCCTTAGCATCCTTAGAAATGCCGTGCCAAATGAACTTCGCCTTCAGCAGCTGTGTAGTAGAACGGCACGAGGGA
>NC_090741.1:112505101-112507601 GCF_036898095.1 Palaemon carinicauda
ACTCTTCAGGACACGACGTAGTCTGTCTACGTCTGCCGACGTTCGCTTGATAGCTGTCGACCGATCTGCGATACCCACCTACGGTTACGAGAACCTCACATTATCGTTCGGAAACGGTAAATTTAATTGGGAGTTTATCATTGCAGACGTCATATTGTCAATCCTCGGTGCGGATTTCCTCTCTCATTTCTATCTTCTGGTCGATGTCGCCCACCGACGATTGGTCAACACAGACACGTACTTGTCGACACCTCTTTAACCCGGCCCCTCCGACCTTGCTCTCCACATCAGCGCACCCACGGATGCCTACGCCCACCTCCTCACGTTGTGCCCGGAAGTTTTCCGTCCAGAACTTCGCCAAACGCCCACGGGTCCTGCCAAGCACAGTATTTATCACCATACCAAGACGACGGGAGCCCCAGTCTTCACAAAATTCAGACGTCTGGTACCGGAACGATTAGCAGCCGCGAAACAGATGTTCGCCAAAATGGAGGAAATGGGCCTTTGCCAAAAGGCCTCCAGCCCCTGGTCGTCTCCCTTACACATTGTTCTGAAGAAAGACGGCTCCCTCCGTCCGTGCGGGAATTACAGGCGCCTCAACATGCAAACAGAACCGGATCACTACCCCCTCCCAAACATTGCCAACGTGACCTCCTACCTGCAAAAAGCAAAGGTTTTCTCTACGCTCGACCTCCTGAAGGGGTATTATCAGGTGCCTATGAACCCAGAAGACATCCCCAAGACCGCCATCACCACTCCGTTTGGTACATATACCTTCAATTGCTCCTGTTTTGGCCTTCGTAATGCTGGGGCCACGTTTCAACGTCTCATGGATGGCATCTTAGGGGACCTCCCCTTTTGTGTATGTTAGGTGGACGATATACTTGTGTTCTCCTCCTCAAAAAAGGAACACCTCCATCACCTGCGCATCATGCTCGACCGCCTGCAACAAAACAGCCTTGTAGTCCAGTACGATAAGTGTACCTTTGGCGCCAACGAAGTGTCGTTCTTAGGGCATCGCATCACTCCTGAAGGAGTCCACCCCTTCCCTGAGAAGGTAGCAGACGTTCAGGACTTCCCCGCACCCTTGACCATCAAAGCTCTGCAAGAGTTTTTGGGCATGATCAACTATTATCACCATTTTTTGCCAGCCATTGCCGCCACTCTTGCTCCCCTCTACGCCTCCCTCAAGGGCTAGCCAAAGGACCTGAAGTGGGGTTCCCTTCAAGAAGCGGCCCTATCAACCGCTGCGGCTCTCACTTTCCCTATCCCACATGCCCCTCTCCGTCTCTCCGCCGATGCCAGCGACGTCACTATTGGTGCAGTACTCGAGTAGGTGGTCAACACCTCGCGCCGCAAATTGGCCTTCTTCAGCAGAAAAGTGTCCAAGGCAAAATTTGGTTATTCTACCTTCGATCTCGAATTACTGGAGGTGCACTTGGCTGTCCGTCACTTTCGCCATTTCTTAAAAGGTACGCCCTTCGTCATTCACACAGACCACATGCCTCTGGTGCACGCCTTCACTCAACAGTCTGACGCCTGGTCCTCCCGTCAATGCCTACATATATCCGCCGTGACTAAATACAATTGCACCCTTAAATACGTCCCTGGGAAAATGAATCCCGTTGCCGATGCCCTGTCAAGAAACACGTTGGCTGCCGTTCAACTGGGATTGGATTACAGCGCCCTGGCTGAAGCCCAACGACAGGATCCAGAGCATCAAGCATATAGGACATCCTGCACATACCTCCGTTGGGAAGACTCCCCCCTCGAAGACTCCAACACCACCCTTCTCTGTAACGTCAGTACTGGTAGACCGTGACCTTGGATCCCTGCTCCCATGCGCCGACAGGTGTTAGATTACATTCACGTCCTTTCACATCCCTCGTGCCGTTATACTGCACATCTGCTGAAGACGAAGTTCATTTGGCACGGCATTTCTAAGGATGCTAAGGATTGGGTACTCACCTGTACTTCTTGCCAAACTTCTAAAGTACATCGACATACGGATTCAGAAGTGGGCACCTTTCCTCTTCCTCAGCGTCGTTTCACACATCACAAGGATATCGTTACCTGTTTACCGTCGTCGACCGCTTCAGTCGTTGGCCTGAAGCCATTCACATGGAAATTGCAACGTCTGCCTCATGTACATCTACCTTGCTCTCAGGATGGATTGCAAGATTTGGTATCCCTGAGCATATTACTTCTGACAGGGGTACCACTCTCACCTCTCAATTGTGGACATCATTAACGAATCTCCTGGGCATCACCCTACATCACACGACGGCCTACAACCCCGCTGCCAATGGAATGGTTGAACGTTTTCATCACACCCTCAAAGCAGCTTTGATGTCCCGCTGCAAGGATTCCAACTGGTTTACCTAGCTTCCCTGAGTCCTCCTGGGACTAAGGACCATTCCTAAAGACCCCCTCGACGTCCCGGCAGCTGAAATGATGTATGGCGACCCGTTGGTCGTCCGTACCAAATTTTTTCCTCCTA
>NC_090741.1:112512601-112515101 GCF_036898095.1 Palaemon carinicauda
AAGGAGAACTATCAACTATTCAATTGGTGTGTGTGTGTGTGTTTTTTTTCTTTTAAATGCTTTCTTTCCTATTTCGTTTCTCTCTCTTTCCTCTCTCTGAAGCCTATATGTCCATATGTGGCCAGAGATTATTACAATGGGCAATTGTTTTTAATCATGATAATTTGATATCCTACATCCAAATTGGTTTCCTTTAATATGGCCACTTCAGTTACGCCATAGAAGATTCTAGAGTGAGTTTTCTGGCTCTGCCAGATGCCCATGTTGCTCCTTGTAACGAAAGCATGAAATGGGAAGCCAAGAGGGAACACTACAATAAACGATAAGATTAGGATTTGCATCAATGCTCAGTTGGAGCCCGAAATTCTGCTAACAGTGATAAAAGGGATGCAATCTTTTACTACATACAATCTGGATTTCTTCTTTTGGAAAAGACAAGGTTTTCCTATACATGTACTGTATGCTCCTTTAATATTATCTCATTATGGCGTCCTTTGACTGTCCAGCCAGTATCATATTGGATTCCACTCTCTGGTAACGAGTCATTTTTTCTTTGCCTACACGTACACCGAATAGTCTGGCATATTCTTTTTCCACATTCTCCTCTGTCCTCATACACCTGACAACACTGAGATTACCAATCAATTCTTCTTCGCTCAAGGGGTTAACTACTGCAATATAATTTCTCAGTGACTACTTTCCTCTTGGTAAGGATAGAAGAGACTCTTTAGCTATGGCATGCAGCTCTTCTAGGTGAAGGATACTCTAAAATCAAATCATTGTTCTCTATTGTTGGGTAGTGCCATAGCCTCTGTACCATGGTCTTCCACTGTCCTGGATTGAGTTCTTTAGCTTAAGGGTACAATCGAGCACACTATTCTATCTTATTTCTCTTCCTCTTTTTATATTGATGTTTTTATAGTATATAAATATATATGATAGATTTATTTTAACATTGTTATTACTCTTAAACTTCTCTTGTTGTATATTTCTTTATTTCCTATCTTCACTGAGCTATTTTCCCTAATGGAGCCCTTTGACTTATAGCAACCTGTGTTTCCAAAAAGGGTTATAGCTTAACAAATAATAATAATAATAATAATAATAATAATAATAATAATAATAATAATAATAATAATAATAATAATAATGAGAACGCCATGAAACGCCATAAAAGGACCAGAGGATAGATGGTCAGAGTAGTCAATGAAGAAAGTAGTTGACAGAAAACAACACCCGTTACTAGAATTGATCTTTTTATTTGCTATTCCATGAATTCGGGTTTTGCTAATGGATTATGACCTAGAATGTAAAATATACTTTGGAAAATATAATGAAAATAAAGGAAAGGACGAAGGAGAAAAACAGTTTGAATTGTAATCATTAAGAAAATAGAAAGAAAAATATCTGGAGTTTGATAACCTATTATAATCATCACTAAGATAAGAATAAACCTAGCAATAAAAACAAAAACTATTAATACCCTTACATTATAAAGAAACTAAAGGAAAATGACCCATAAACGGAGACCTTATGTAATTATCACATAGAAGAGAAAAATAATATCCCTGAAACCGAACACCATTTATTGTCATCACCAACATAAGAAAAAGACGAGAGAAACTAGAACACACACACATACACACACACACACAAACACACACACACACATATATATATACATATATATATATATATATATATATATATATATATATATATATATATATATATATATGTATGTATATATATATTTATATATACACATATATATATATATATATATATATATATATATATATATATATATATATATATATATATATATATATATATATCAAACATTTCTTTTTGTCAGTTGCTCTGAGTAGAGTGATGTGGTTTTTTCTCTTAGGATGAGGCCTCGGTCAACATCTTACCCTGAAAAGCCACTGGGTTGCTGGGTCAAAGCAAAGAGTCGTGTGGTTTTGAGAGAGAGAGAGAGAGAGAGAGAGAGAGAGAGAGAGAGAGAGAGAGAGAGAGAGAGAGAGAGAGAGAGATAATTCGTATGCTTGGTCTCTGTGAGTGTCTTTAAATCCATAATTCGAGAACTCGGCGAGCAGTCACTGAATTTCAATGAGATGCATTATAATGGAGCACTCTTGCTCGTGGGCTATAAAACACTTTCCAAGATGAAAGAAGGAAAGGAATTTGCCTATTTACGATCGCCTTCGAAACTATCTCCAAAGGTTATTTCTAGTAACATGGTTTATATGAGAAAGAAGCTGAAGTTGATTTGATTCTTTTAGCTGAGATGAATCAGGGAAGAAAGTATGGAAGTACAGTATTCCTGTGAATGTTTTGAACTGTAAAAAGAGGAAATGTTCAACTTGATGTTAAAATACTTCGTGGGATATTTATGGACTCTTTTAAATGCTCCAGATAATGTTATTATTTTTGTCTATTTGAATCAGGAACAAGAAAATGCTTCAAAGATTGAGAGAGAGAGAGAGAGAGAGAG
>NC_090741.1:112520101-112525101 GCF_036898095.1 Palaemon carinicauda
GCAATTTGGGCGGCATTACTTAAATTAAAAGCTTTTACCTCTTCTAGATAAATTTTCAATTCCTTACTACATGACCTTTTGAATTCTTCTAGAAGCATGAGTTCTCTCAAAGCGGAGAAAGAGACCACCTGGCGGCTTTTTAACCAATGATCAAATTGTTCCTCCTTAAGCCTAGCAAATTCCACATAAGTAAGGGAGGCTTGCTTCGTAAAATTTCTGAACTTAAGGCGGTAGGCCTCAGGAACCAAATCATATGCCTTAAGGACTAGAGCCTTAACCTTATGGTAATCACGGGCAATACCTTCTTCCAAGGCATTATACACTCTAATTGCCTTGCCCACCAACCTACATTGAATTAGTACAGTCCACATTTCTGGGGGCCAAGACAACCGAGTGGCAACACGTTCAAAAGCTTTGAAAAATTCTGGAACATTCAACTCTTCAAATACTGGCACCAATTTCAAGGCCGCACCTACATTAAACTTATCCTGTGAGTTGCCCCGAGGTGTACTAAAATGATTAGAGGTGCCCTGCAGCCTAGCAATTTCTAAATTGATATTGGCCATCTCCAATTCATGCCGCCTCGCCCTCTCATTCTCTTCAAATTCCAGTTTCATCAGTTCTATCCGTTTACATATTAAATTAAATTCACCGTCCTCCTTGGACTCCACCAAAGGACAAACAGGAACCTGAGGATCTTTTGGCGCAGGGTTTACTACAGAATTGAATGGATTAGTGGAAACATTTAGTTTCAGAGGCAAGTTAGCCTGACCTTCATAAATAGTTCCTGTCCGGGGAGGATCCTCAAACAGAGTTAGACCTCCATTAACACTTATTCTGTCATCATCATTAATCATACTACCCTCACGCTCAGAGTCACTACTACCTGAAACTTCATACTCCCTAACCAAATGTTCAGCCTCAGCCAGACCTTGAGCAACTTTACTTTTAACAGCTACCAACAATTGATTTTTTGTATCTGCTGCCCTCAACGGAATACCCAACCACCGGGCACAACTTACTAAAAAAGTCTTATTTAGTACTGGCAGATGCTTTATACAATCACCTGACCCTAAAAACTCTGCGGGGTCAAACACAAAACCCTCCATTGCACCAAAATTAGCAGGGGAGAAAGGTAATACTTTACAACTAAAGAAAATATTGTCAAATTAACAAAGTGCTGTTCCACAGACCAAAACACTGAGTACACCTGAGAACAATCCTGTCACAGTCGCCAATTTGTTATAACCCTTAGGGTTATTATAAGAGTTCTTATTATAATTGTTGTCAGTAATAAATGTAACTCAGTGCTAAAGGTCAGCGGAAACAAACACTCAAGAAAACTTAACAATATTTAATACTTAACAATAACAAAATTTAGATCAACCTTGTTAAAACTACAAATAACATTATTTAATAACAAGGAAGGACAAATAACGGTCCTTTGAATCACACTGGATTCCCTAAAACTAAGAAGCTAAGTCCTAACAAAGAGAGAGAAATATCAATTATAAACTTGGATCCAACAATTTGGCTGGCCAGAACAAAAAATAACCCTAATACTAAATACAAGAAAGAAGGAAGACGGAGTAAATAAAACAAGAAAAACCATCATAAATCCTACCTATAAACACAAAACTAATGAACACAAAACCTTGTCTACAATAGACATACTGGAAGATATCATGTAGTCACGTCTTAAATATGACAATATATAAAAGATCAAATGATGCAAAGGATGTAAATAGTTCTCTCCTCACTTCAGTGGATGAATCAGAGGAGACACAACACTAGGGCCGTCATTCACTGGTCATAACAGCTATCAGGGCAGGTCCTAAACGCCAGGGCATAACCATAAAGGGCAAGCAATCCCAAACAAAAATCAGACACTCTATGTCTTACCTGGCGTCAGCCTCCCTACTGGCCACCTCACGAGCTTGCAAGCTCCCAAAACCACAGCAGCTGATTGGAGACGTTAGTGCACCAATTCCCTGGGAAGTCCTCCTCGTCAGGGAAAGGCAGAACTGGCTCGAGTCGCAGGTGACAAGAGCACCTGCAGACAACAGATCAATGTAAGGATCAAAAGCGTAATCCAAAGAATCGTCCAAATAAGTTGCCAAACAATCGTCATCCAGAGTCCAAATCACTATGCTGCTCAAGGTATATTATCAGGGGAGTGCTCAAGCCCGAACTGAATTCTGTCCGAGCACCAACGTCCAGACATCAAGTCGCGTTCATAAACACTCGTATGTAAAAAAAAAAAACAATCGTTAAAACGATAGTTCGATAATATAAACAACCGGGGAGGAGGCGCCTAACCACACTGAGAATTGTTAAATTAAGCACTTTACACTTAAACACTTAAATTTCAAAGATAACATAAACAAATACAAAACAAAGGCTATTCTGCCACAAAATAATTCTTAAAAACTAGTAATTAAACCTAGAAAAACAAGGCTGATCTAGACTTTCTAATAATATATATATATATATATATATATATATATATATATATATATATATATATATATATATATATATATATATATATATATATATATCACTATATGTATATATATATCAATATGTATATATATATATATATATATATATATATATATATATATATATATATATATATATATATATATATATATATATACATGTGTATATATAAATATATATATATATATATACATATATATATATATATATATATATATATATATATATATATATATATATATATATATATATATATATATATATATATTCACTATATGTATATATAAATATGTATATATATATATATATATATATATATATATATATATATATATATATATATATATATATATATATATGTATATATATATATGTATATATATATATACATATATATATATACATATTTATATATATATATATATATATATATAAATGTATGTATATATATATATATATATATATATATATATATATATATATATATACATATATATATATATGTATATATATATATATATATATATATATATATATATATATATATATATATATATATATATATATATATATATATTTATATATATATATTTGTATGTATATATATATATATATATATATATATATATATATATATATATATATATATATATATATGTCCTAATGTAAATATGTAAAATATCTGTTCTATATAATGACCCTAGAATCAGAAAGTAATGTGTTTGACAGTATATTTCCATCAGTGTAAAATTCCACAAAACCTAACAATTCACTATGTTGATAGAGCAAGATTGCGATGGATATTTTGTTCCATTCGAGCGATCAGTAGACAAGATATATACCTGAGAGTATCGATGTCTCATTATCCGTTGACATGGGACATATTGGTGTCAGGTGTACAAATAAATCTTTTTGTCTATGCTCTGAGTGAAATTGTTCTTTAAGTCAGTGAATTTAAAAGTTAAATATGCCTAAATACACAAAAACTAACATGGCAGAAACTGCTACTGCAGGAGATGAAAACAAGGGAGCAGTTGGTTATAGTGATGTCAAGGAAGAGTATAAACATGAACTTAGAACGGTGGACTTAGAAAATAAGTTAGATAACCAAGAAAAGTTAATTGCAGATTAATGGTAGAACGAGAAGGGGAGAGGCACACAACCCCAGCATATCTGACATAAAATAATGAAGTTCAAACACACAAAAGTGAAAGTACACATGCACAGCCAAGTGAAAATACACTAAATGCCGTATTTTGGAAACTGCCAGAACTTCAGCCAGGGTTAGGCCTTTTGATGATCAGCGGCCAATTAAAGGGTTTCAGTTTATCAAAGTTTTTTTGAGAGACTTTGAATTAGCCTCATATGGGTGGTAGGAAAGAGAAAAAGCTATTCAACTTATTAGGTTGCTGAAAGATGCTCCGGCAATGGAGGTTATGTGTTGGCCACAAGACAGTTTAAGAAGTTACACAAAAATGAATCAACGTTTAATTGAGGAATATGCCTTACCCGATGCGAGAAAGGGGGACATAAAAGAAAATTACCAACCCAAAATTCGAAAAGGTGAAGCCGTTCTTAGTTTTGCAACTCGCATTTTTCGGGATTCTGATTCGTTTGCTAGGTGATAAAAAAGCAATTATAGTGATGTCGATGAAGAATATTGACAGGAACTAAGAATGCAGGACTTAGAAAATAAATTAGATAACCTAGCAGAGTTAATGAACAGATTTTTGGTTGAACGAGAAGGGGAGTGGCGCGCAACCACAGCATATCCGACATACATAAACAAAATTCAAACACACAAAAGTGAAAGTACACATGCACAGCCAAGTGAGAATACGCTAAACGTCGTAGTTCGTAAACTGCCAGAACTCCAGGCAAGTGTTAGGCCTTTTGATGAACAGCGGCCAAATGAGGGGTTTGTATCGATCGAAGTGTTTATGAGAAAATTTGAATGAGCCACATATGGGTGGTAGGAGAGAGAAAAAGCTATCCAAGTAATTAGGTTACTGAAAGATGCTCCGGCAATGGAAGTAATGTGTTAGCCACAAGACAGTTTAAGAAGTTATACTGAAATAAAACGACGTTTAATTGAAAAATATGCCTTAACCAATGCAAGAAAAAGACATAAAAGAGAAATATAAACCCAAAATTCGGAAAGGTGAATCCATTCTTAGTTTTGCAATTCGCGCTTATATGGTTATTTGTTTGATGACAATCGCTCGTTAGCAGATGTAGTGATGGCAATAAAAAAACATTCTAGACAGTTTGCCAGAGGAAAAAATGACTGAGAATAACTGCCCCGTACTCGAGAAGGTGGCAGCCACAAGAGGCACTCACCAACCCCCAAAGCGGGAGAGGGGAGAACATAGTCAGCAGGTGAGAAGAGTCCTCAGAAATTGGCAGTTGGGAGAGGGCCACCGACGAGTGAATTCCCCCACTGTTACACTTGTAAGACTTATGGTCATCTATCTCAAGAGTGAACAGCAAAAAAC
>NC_090741.1:112530101-112537601 GCF_036898095.1 Palaemon carinicauda
ATTCCATTTCTTCAACTTCATTAATGTATGAAAAGAAGCCACTTTAGCTATCAGTAAACAAGACAAATGTAAGAGAACTAAGAAACTAAACATGCTGCTAGTGAGTTACGCGTAGAAACTAATTAAGTTTTGTTTGTCCTACGCCAACGAATTTGGAAGGCTATGTTTCACCCTTTGTTTATGTGCTTTTTTGCTTGTGAACATATTCCTGGCCACAATTTTAATCGTACAGTAATAAAACATGCAAGGATTAACTGTTATGTAAAAAGTTGAAAATTAGTAAAATTTAACCTTTAAAAGGTCAAGGTCAAAAGTCAAGTTCACGGACTGGCAAAATGTCCAATTCACGTAATCAGCCATAAGTTTGGACATCGTTGTGACAGTGACTTCAAACTTCGTTCTTATTGGGTGTATCAACATCCACGCCAATAATTACAGGTTAAGTTGGAAGGTGAAGCTTGAGTCCAAGGTCAAGGTCGAGCAAAAGGTCAAATTTGAGTCAGCAACCATAGGGTCAAAATTTCAATCGAAAAGTGATGAAAGTTGCAGGGATTTTAAAATGTTATATAAAGGCTGGATGAAATTATCTGATTTTTTTTTTTTTTTGTGTTTGATTCTTGTGACACAACAGTGGGCGTCTCCTTTGTTACTCAGAGGAGGAGTTAAGTCCTTTGAAACAAGAAGACTCCTTCGTCATCACACAAACCTGGTTAAGGGAGTCCTCCAATTCAGTCCTTGAGTGGGGCATCCAATAAGACGCAGCTGCGCCTACTTCCGGAGGCTGCATAGGCCGAGTGACTGACAGATTAACGAAATAGAGAGAAGATTATGAGATGTAGTCATTCACACACATGCATAAGACCAACATATGAAATATGTTTCGGTATTTTAAAATCCCAGTTTTTTGAGAACTGTAAAATATATAAAATGTTCATTTAAACTTCCCATTTGCATAAAGTTTGCTTTGTAATTCACACTTTGGGCAAGATTCTTTACATATCCACATTCTTTGCACGCTCACACACATACACCTATAATTCCAGACATCTCTTTTTATGGGAGTATGCATGATGCTCTCCTTCAAGTGCAAGGTTAAATATCGACCAGTTTCTTTGAACTTTATAATCGTCATACGGTCAATATCATAGAGAAAACTTCAAAGTTTACTAAATACAGAAGAAAATGAGTGAGAAGCAAGAGCTATCAAAATATATAACTACATTGTATGGTCAAAATGGAGCAAGAGATCTTACCCTGCAAAACATCGTGTGATCAAAATCCCCGATATAAACTACTGTTCTTATGGATACTTTAAGACAATATTATCTTATCCAATTGAAGTCTCTTCTATTCCCGAAAACGACATGACAAAGATAAACAATCAAGAGGCAAAGGATTCTTCCTTTCCAAATTTCTAATTCTTATGTTCGAGAGAGAGAGAGAGAGAGAGAGAGAGAGAGAGAGAGAGAGAGAGAGAGAGAGAGAGAGAGAGAGAGACAGACAGACAGACAGACAGACAGACAGAAAAAAACTTCGGAGTAAAAATTTATGACGAGACACCGACCGAATTACTCTCAAATTACAATGAGAGGTCTCAACAGCTTTGAAAAAATCGACTGACAAATAATCGGAATTAATGATTAATTCTTTTCGTTTTATAAAAAAATTCGATAAGAAACTATAAAGGAAATAACATTATAACCTTTTACATTGAATGACCTTTGAACCTTATTCTCTCAACAATGGCCTTGCTATACTTTGTACCTCCTCCGGCATCATATAATCTAACAAGAAGGAAAGACAAACATTCTTTAGTAGAAGTCGAAGAGGCTAAGAAAAACCGACTTTTCTTCCAATAATAATTTTTCTGTCGTTAGAAAACCTTTGGATAGAATGCTCTGAAATAGACTTGTGTACTCTACATCCTTTCCGGTTCAAAAAAAAAAAAAAAATAAATAAATAAATAAATAAATAAAAAAAATAAAATTAAAGAAAATCGTAAGGGTGATCTTTGAGAAAGCCCCGCTTATTTGGCAATGATTATTTTCAGGCAAATTTGATAAGTTTATGTGAAAATATGGAAGAAAGTTTTGTGTGCCATTTCTTTAGGGAGAGCAATGTACCGTTACTATTATTATTATTATTATTATTATTATTATTATTATTATTATTATTATTATTATTATTATTATTATTATTATTATTATTATTATTATTATTATTATTATTATTGATGATTTACTCATTGGAAAGTGATAAATAGTATCATACATTTTCTGTGTACAGATATAAAACTCAAATTGGAAATGTTATCAGCAAAATAGATAATTCTCGATAACCAAAAGTATGCAATAAAGGAATAATGACTTATGTTTCTCTACATGACAGAGAGAGAGAGAGAGAGAGAGAGAGAGAGAGAGAGAGAGAGAGAGAGAGAGAGAGAGAGAGAGGGAGAGAGAGACCTAGTCGCAGAAAGGTGAGGAAATGGATAGTGGTACCTCGACGGGAATTAAGAGAGGTGAATTAAATTTTGGAGTGAAACTTGACAAAGTTGAATCCAAAACCTTTAGATAATATTATAACAATGGAAAATCATAAAGCCTTGGAAGGCCTAAGTGACGAATGAGACGGAATGCTGAAGTGTAAATCGATTAGAAAATAGTCCCACAATAAATACAGAAATGCGACAATTAATTACTGAGTTTTCTTTGTTCTTTAAATACATATATATATATATATATATATATATATATATATATATATATATATATATATATATATATATATATATATATATATATATATATATATATATATATATATATATATATATTTACAGTATTTATATATATATATATATATATATATATATATATATATTTATATATATATATATATATATATATATATGTATATATATAGATATATATATATATATATATATATAAATATATATTGCCTTCACAACGCTCACTTTCTAGTACCCAGTAATATCCCCCGCATCTTATGATGGCAGAGGCTGGATAAACATCTTCTCTTCCAGGAACATGTTTTGTATCATTAGGAAACGTTCAGGGATGGAATTTTTTGGAAATGATTCGTTTATATCATATCTAGACCTCTTAAACAAGAAACAAGTATAAAACATAGTAGAAAGGCTGCACATAGGAAAACTTACCTTTATTAGGAAGGGTCAGCATCAATTACCAAAGTTTTGGAGTAAACATTTTGAAAAAATAAATTATGATTTTTTTTCTTTTCTCTGGAGATAACAATTAACCTTATTTGTTCATATTAATATTATTATTATTATTATTATTATTATTATTATTATTATTATTATCAGTAGTAGTAGTAGTAGTAGTAGTAGTAGTAGTATTACCATTAATATCATTATTATTATTGGCATTGGTATTATCATTATTATCATGTACAAATATAAAAAGATAAAGAAAACTTAAGGATAAAAGGATTAAAAATTCACACATAAAGAATGAGAATATGGTTCTATTCTATAACTAAAAAAAGTTGAATAAATTTTTCATGAGAGAGAGAGAGAGAGAGAGAGAGAGAGAGAGAGAGAGAGAGAGAGAGAGAGAGAGAGAGAGAGAGAGAGAGAGAGACTCTATAACTTTTGCATTCAACTTAAGACGAGTTTTCAGGACACTTACACTACGTTATACTCCCTCAATGCTACTGAATGCTATTTTATGGAACGTAGTGATCAATTATCGTGATTTTATAAACCTGTTATCGTTGCCCTATTCTAAGGGTTGATTATCATTGTCAATAAAATGTGATTTTAAACGTCATTTGATATGATTTAGTGAATATTCATTGCAATGTGAATACTTTTTAACTTTATGGAACATTGATTACATATTACAATGTGTTGTGTTTCTGATTATTTCTGTATGAAACGTAGTAATTAGTAAGTTTAACGGGATTTATTTTCGAACGTTACTCTGAAGAAATTTGTCATTTTTGCCATTGCAATATATTTATAACGTTGTTTTGTGCAATTAAATAATTGAGAAAATTCCCTGATTTTCATCGTTGAGTTAGATATATCTCATTTTTTTCCGGCAGTAGATATGTAATTATTAATGTAAATGTAGTGGTATTGATTAATGAATAAAAAAAAATAGAATCCAGTAAATATCACACGATGGTATTTGTAAAACAAATCATGAGTGAGATTTAGCCTTGTTTCAACCTAATAAGCTCTCCCCTGATTCATTCCCTTAATTATGTTTGAATTTGTAGAATAAACTTTGTTTCTGTCTCCCCTAAATGGTCTATTAAAGCTTATGAAGTTTGGTAACAGGTTCCCTAAGTTCATAGGAGTATCAAGTGATAAAGTGTAATACAGTATGGGAGTACAGAACTCAAGCAGTAAAGTGGGAGGAATATGAGAAAGGTAGATTAGGAAGGGATCATCGCAGCACGATCAAAACTCAAGATTATCAAACTATGTGGTATATTTGACTAAAAAATTATTCGATTAAAGAGGAATATTTACTCAGGAGGTTTATTCTTGAAGATTTATTTTTTTCATTGTCGAGTTTTACCAATATCATAAATATTGGTATCTAAGACTTAAGGAAAAGAGAAAAAAAGATTCTCAGTCAGGAATTATATTAAAATTAAAGTCGATCTTCTATGCCTGGCGTTAACACAACCACCTTCAGGTATCCTGGGCGGAACTAACTATCGTTTCCAGTTATGTAAAGACCCATAATTAATAATAAAAGTATGTAAGAGTTTTAATAAGCTCGATATATTCCATACATCATATATCTAATCTACACTTCGTCTCAGCCAGTATGTGGATCTTCTTTTTGTGATAAATGTTTCCTGTTTATGAAGTCATATATCATACAGGGACAATCAGACAAGTGGGCATTTCTTTATTATTGTTGTAGTAGTAGAAAGAGAAAGTCGGCAATTAGTCATATACTTTCCATTAGATACTTGATGTTGGGAAAGGTCACACAAATTTAGGCAAATAATTCCTAAAAAGAAAAGCTTAAACAGGTTCTGTTAACAGTGAGGTGTAGAGAGAGGTATACAATGAATAATAACGTTACAGTGTAGGAGTATATGTGAAACACGGGCGGTGCAAAGGCATTATTATTCTAAAATATAAGGTATCAATATTCTAGAATATTTAGATAGCAACATATTAGGGTACCAGTGTATTATGATATTGGGATAATAAAACATCATGATATGGATTCATTAAGGAATCAAGATATTCATGCAAAAAAAGATACATGAAATATAACAGAAAGATATGAAGGTAGTTGGGTTGTTATTGTAATGTGTTTGACTTTTAACTGGCTGTGTGTATCAACAACACTCCACAGTAACCCCATTCTTATACTTTCTGCATTAATTGACGAATTTCACCAATGATATCAAGTCATGTTTATTTTACAATAAAAAAACGAGGACAGAATATATCAAGAAAATAAGAGCAAAGCAGAAATCATTAAGAGATCAAATTATAACGAAAAGATAAACCGGGTTTTGAAATACTTGATTTATCAAGAAATATTTATAGATGAAAATCAGAAAATATTGAGAATTGCATATCTAAAGAATAGATAAATAATTGGGCATAAAACAATAAATACCATAATAAGGAAAATTTGTAAAATTGTTGAATTTATAAGCATGTGAGACTCCCTCTGTAATCTCAAGGACTTTAAATCGCAGTATCACTGAAGCGATTTTGGAATTAAGAAAATAATAACTAAGCCAGATATAATCATATATGAAAGATGGAAACATTATGTGAAGACAATCAACAAATGGCAGAGAACTATTCATAAATATACATAATTTGGCTCAACATATTATACAGCAGTATTTGATCACTACTCTGCATGATTTAAAGTTCATAAATACTGTACGTTACATTGCAAGAACCGATCACTAGTTTGCATAAAGCAACGTTCAGAAAAGAGAAAAGGCCGATCGGTATCACTTGTGCAACAGCAGCGAAACAATCGTAATAACTTTGTCTCAGAGTTGTAAGAACTCGTCTCGAGACCACACGTGAAAGTAACGGAATCATGTAAAGTTATTATCCAAGTTAAGATCTTCTTCTGCTACGCTTTGGGAGAGTTAAGCGCTAGCTAATGTTGATCTAATTATTGTAGCTTATTAGTCTGCCTTTTGCTTTTTCATAACTAGGGGTCAGTCCATCTCTCTCTCTCTCTCTCTCTCTCTCTCTCTCTCTCTCTCTCTCTCTCTCTCTCTCTCTCTCTGCCGATAAAATTATATATATATATATATATATATATATATATATATATATATATATATATATATATATATATATATATATATATATATATATATATATATTATATATATATATATATATATATATATATATATATATATATATATATATATATATATATATATATATATATACAGTATATACAGTATATATATATATATATATATATATATATATATATATATATATATATATATATATATATATATATATATATACAGTATATACAGTATATATATATATATATATATATATATATATATATATATATATATATATATATATATATATATATATATATATATAGATTGATGGTGCTTATTTATTTGAAAGAGAAAAACAAACGAATAGTTTGAGGAATTTATAGGAAGCCTCTTCCACCGCGAGGTGTTGGAGGCGCTATATTCACCTTCTCACACGGAGATCTTCATTCTGTTCCTAAAGTAACTTTTGGATTCTAATGGAAAAAATTATATATTTTGATAATGAATAATAATGCACCAGTCACTCGTTCAGATACTACTGCTAGAAGGTTATTGAGTCCTTTGACATTGGATCCCTCTCTCTGGTTACGGCTCATTTTGCTCTTGCCCTCACATACACAGAATAGTATGGCCTATTCTTACCACATTCTCCTCTGACCTTATACACATGCCAAAACAGAGCTTACCAAACAATTATTCTTCGCTTAATGGGTTAACAACTGCAATGTAATTGTTAGGTGGCTACTTTCCTTTTGATAAGGGTAAAAGAGACTTTTTAATTATGGTAAACGGTTCTTCTAGGAGAAGACACTCGAAAATAAAACTATCGCGTTCTGGTTTTGGATAGTGCCATAGCCTCTATATCTATACCATGGCCTTCCTCTGTCTTGGATTAGGGTTCTCTTGCTTGGGGGTACACTCGGGCAAGCTGTTTTATCGTTTTCTCTTCTTGTTTCTTTTTGAAACTTTTATAGTTTATATGTAAAGGATCTAATTTAATGATGTTACTTTTCTTGGAATATTTAATTTTAATTCCTTATCCTTCTCTTGTAGTTTATCTAGATTCTTGTTTCCTATCCTCACTGGGGTATTTTCCCTGTTGGAAACCTTGAGCTTATTATATGTTACTTTTCCAACTAGGGCTATAGCCTAGCTTGTAACAATAATATGGTTTGAAAACTCCTCAAGGAGAACCTGTGGTTA
>NC_090741.1:112540101-112550101 GCF_036898095.1 Palaemon carinicauda
GTGTTTTGGTGCTTGTATGCGTGTAGCCATATGTTTTCATTTAGATTAGTACTTGCTAAAGGTTATAGCCTTCTAAACTCTTTGGGAGGTTTTAGGTGTAAGATCGTTAACTCCTTCGCTTAATGTTTAAGATAAAAAGGTAGAGATAATAATAATCGCAAAAGTGATTTAGTTATATATATGTATATACATGTATATATATTTCAAATAAGCCATACATATTAATACATTAAAGTCTGGATTCTCCTAACGACCTCGGGATCAGAGCCCCAGGCGGAATCACCCAAAGACTATAATATCAGACCGGCCGGGATTTGAACCCTGGTCCAGGATATCTGTATGCCAGTGACCATACCACTCAGCCACGAAGAAAGATAAAATTCAATGACAATTCTTCTGTACATATACCTGTCAAATGCAGGTTTTCTGTACTTAGAATTGAAATCATCCCAACTGGTTAAACTCTGCATTTGTGATTCTGTTTTTACTTTTGATGACAGATTCTATACACAAAAGTTTGGTATGGCAATGGGAAATCCTCTTTCGCCTGTTTTAAGTAATTTATATATGGAGTTTTTTTAAACAAGATTTTTACCTAATATTTTGCCTTAAGGTGTTCTGTGGTTCAGGTATGTTGATGATATTTTTTGCATATGGCCTCTAACCGAAAATGTAAATGCATTTCTCTTTGAACTTAACAATTTGGTACCTTCCATTAATTTCACTTGTGAAGAAGAACGTGGTGGTTGTCTTTCTTTTTTGGATATAAATGTTCACCGTACTCTAAATGACTTCAAATATATTCAGTGTATAGAAAACCTACATACGTGAATTCATATATTCACTATTATTCCAACCATAGTAATCAAGTTAAGAAGGCTACTTTTTCTTCTATGTTTTTAAGAGCCTTACGTATATGCAGCCCGGAATTTCTTCAGGGAGAGTTTGAAAGTATCTTCAATATATCGGAAAAATTGAAATACCCTAAATATTTTATTGAATGTGCTTTACAAAAAGCACAAAGAACTTTTTATTCTGCAACTCCGAGGATGGTTTTTAATAATGATAATGTGCTCGTTTTACCATATAATGATCTCTTACGGAGGGTTCCAAGTTTTTGCAAGAATTTTAATATTGATGTTGTTTTTAAATTTTCAAATACACTGAAAAGCATATTAATAAGGAATTCTCCCAAAGTTTCTCAGGGCTGCATTTACGGGGTTTCTTGCATGAACTGCAAGTGTTTTTATCTCGGACAATCTGGGAAGGGACTGGACACCAGAATTAAACAACACAAATATAGTGTGAGAACGGGACAAATCTCGAATGCTTTATTTTTACACATTAATAATTTTAATCACATGATTCATTGGGAGGGGGCAAAAGTTGTTTTATATTGTAATGATATAACTCGTAGAAATATAATTGAATCTGCTACTATCAAATATCACAGTGACTTAATGAATGTAAGCCAGGGTATGTACAAACTGGACCCATTTGTTGTTAACGATATTTGTAAGATTGTTTCTTTTCAATCACCTGTTGAACTGTTCTGTATCTGCTGTACTAATTTTAACCGGACTTTGAATACTTGTTTTCAATTTTTTCAGTTTACTTTGTTAGATGTTCTCTGTGTTATTAGCATTGTACCTCGAAAATGTGTTGAAATAACACGAAAGCGCTCGGTACGCCTTCTTTTATTTCTCCTGTGGCCTTGGCTGAATATATTGTCACGCGCTATTTAGTGACTTATAAGCATATATATATATACATATATATATATATATATATATATATATATATATATATATATATATATATATATATATATATATATATATATATATATATATTTATATATATACTGTACATATATATATATATATATATATATATATATATATATATATATATATATATATATATATATATATATATATATATATATATATATGTATGTGTGTGTGTGTGTGTGTGTGTGTGTGTATAATTAGGAGATATGATGAATCGACTATAAATCTAGAAATAAATCTGGATGTTAAGTTCATAATAGTATTGTAGACTCCAGAAAAAAAAAATATATCTCAGAAACTTCCTCCGTATTGAACCCAAGTGTTACCGATGCCTTTCATCAACAGCAACTGTACTGGAACAATAAAATATAAACGATAATTATAATGCCTTGTCTCTAATATCTAAGGAACAACAAAATGTCTAATCCTTTTCTCTCTTTATATATATATTCTACTCTCAGTTTTCTTTATTCTTCGCGTGATTTTGACTTTTTATAACAAATCATTCATCATCTATGAACAAAAATATTATAAAAATCTGGGTCAAGCATTCTAGAAACTTTGCTTAAGCTGTGCAAATTCTAGACAGTTTGGGAATAAAATTCAATCGTTTCTTTCTACCTCGCATCAATCGGTCTCCGTTTAGGAATGGAAGAAAGAGGGTGAAGAGAAAATAAAAGCACCAAGAAAACCGAAAACGGAGTTTTTTTTTCTATTTTTTTTTCTTTTTTCCGTCTAATGAACCAATTGAAGCAAGGTAGAAGGAAATTCCAGCTTTAAAGCTGCAGTTTTCAAAGATTTTTACAATGCTTGCTTCATAAAGTACCATTAAATGACTGATACATTACACTGTGTATGTATCTGTGTTTGTGTCAATGCGTGTTTGTGTATGTATCACCATAATGTTTTTGTTTTGATTAGTACGAGCTGAAGATTGCAGCTGTTACCTAAAAAAGATTTTTACTTATTCTGGAAATATATAGACTTCATGGAGACAGTATTCATTTGATATTTAGAGTAAAGAATAATAAAAGATATGGATTAGAACTAATTTAAAATATGAACTGATCATAGGATGGTCCTTTAAGACTTTTTGGATGTTGGTAAACATTTGCTCTATAGTTAAAGCAGCAACGAGTGCAGTTAATTCTCTTGAAGATACGAAAGAAGCCTCTTTTCTTTTCATAATTGTTTAAATTGATGCAGATCCATCAAGTGTTATTCACGAAAATTGTCGATTAGTAAATAAAATTATATAATTTGTAGATAATTTCAAATAATTATGACATCAAATCCACTTAATTTATTCTAATTTCGTTTCATATCTACATTAAATTCTGAGGTTATAATGATAATTAGTTTTAATTTTTGTGTGGTAAACATATTCTCAGAAGACTGAACTCATGATTATACCTATGGGAAAATAATACTTAAACTTTTGTATATCAAAATCTATATAGTAATTTTAATGAAAGGTAAATCTGAAAATTATTTTTATTTTCCGTATGAACCATTATTAATAATAATACTCGGAAATTCCCCCTTCCATTTGAATGCTGACGAACAGTCTCATATTTCTAGAAGATATACACTATATGTAAATATATGTGAAACGTGACAAGCAGCAGTGACTGAACACCTCAAATATCCGCCGAGGCTTCGGTTCTTATTGCTTCATTGACCATTCCTCATCTCAAAGTTATATCTTCATCACTCCTAGAAGTTCATAAATATTTACTTGTCAGGACGAAGGTTTATGAAAATCCTTTTAAAGTTATTGCCTACAAACTCTAGGAAGAAAAGAAATCCAGATATTTGTTTCTCGCTATCCAGAGAAGACTAACAAGTAGAGAAATGTAGAAGAAGAAGAAGAAGAAGAAGAAGAAGAAGAAGAAGAAGAAGAAGATGATACACCCTGTTACCACTGAGAAGCGTCGAGAAACTCTCTTTGTTTACCGTAACGTAACAATTGATTAAATTCATTCTCTCAGCAGAGAAATTAGCAACTTTGCCCCATTGTTGCAAGAAATCATTGCGAGAGGTGTCATGAAACCTGCTAGCGTTCATTAAGTTACGATCATCTCGCTAATTGGCACAGGAAAGTCAAACTCAAATTACTACTAATGAAAATAATAACCACATTGAATAGAGAAACCTTGAAAGACATCGTTTTGTTTGAGCTGTGTTAATAATTATCAAACTTGAGTGACCTGGTAACGTATTTGGAGAGTTTGCCTGTGATCCAAATGGATTTTCTTTCAAAAGAAAAAAGAAAAAAAATAGAAAATACCCCTGATGCGTCTTCTACTTAATATTTTATTAATAAAATTTCCCTCCCCGTAATTTCCATTAGTTTAGAATTAAGGAAAAAATAATAATTGAACGATATATTTACGATTCCAATTGACAGTATGAGCTTTTTCGTAATAAAAAAAAAATCGTCACCTTTTTTGGGGTCGTTCTTGTCAATCTAGATGTAAAATATTTATATAAAATTTTCCGTAACAGATTTTCATTTTCAGTTTTGAAGATCCATGTCACGTACCAACATTTATTGCCGGAAAAATGTTCATCTAACCTATGACTTAATGAGTTCATGAGACCATGGAGGAAATGCATTCTCTTGTATCGAGATAATTTGTCTGCTTTCGTCAACAATTTGTTAATCTGTATATATGTTAAGTTTGCCTTTGTAGTGTGGGAATGAGGAATTCACCAACTGATTCTACGTCCCTAATGTTAGGCGGCGCCTCGCCCTACTCAGATGGATGGCGAATCAAAATTACAAGTAAGACTCTAGGGCCTAGGCCTAGAAGGGTGGGAGGGGGGAGGCTGCTAGTGGGAAGTTATAGCCAATAGTCTGATGGCTATGCATTCGTCCGGCGCTAGAGTGTTACCACGACCCTCAGCTCTTATCCTAAAGCCATTACTATTAGGACTTTTTCATGTGACTGGATTTAATACTAATTCCCCCAATGGTAATTAGTATTAAATGCAAAGGTTTTTCAGAGTCATATGATAGCCACGTGTAATCAACTCAAGACCAAATAATTATAATTGTGTTTAACACCTTTTTAATATTTGTGGCTTGTGATTAAAATACGAATTCACTCCCAAAACTTTCCTTATTCTATTCTGTTTATCACTCATACGATTATTTTACATATTCGCTCTATATATGGGGGTTACAACACTAATAAACTTTAAGTGTAGAGCATTGGTCATATGCCAAAATGATTACAGTTAAAAAAAAAAGTAACCATTGATGTAAGTGAAACAATCAATAATTGATAAAAATAACATGATCTTTGCAATACCACTTGTGAAATTGGATGCCAGCAGGAATGAATATGAAATTAATAATATTGATATTCTGATAAAAGACCCTCTTTTAAACATGTGCTGCTAAGAAAAGAAAAAAAACTGCTACCTCTGTGGCGTTAATCTTATAGAGATCGTTTTTAATTCCTCTAATCCAGTAACGGGGATAGGATCTTAATTCTTTAATGAATGTAAAGTATATCAATGGCTAGCATTTTTCATTTATTCGGAACACAATATATTAAAACCCAAATACAATTGCAAATATAATTACTCAACAGTCGCTTTACATCACTTTGCATAATGTTAACACAAGGAACTCGGCTCATAATCAAGAAGACATTGAAGAGCGAGGGCTTAGTTGAAGGATTATATTCGGATACTGGATCGTCAAGCTGGGTCCTTATTAGCTGGAATTGCCCCGAGGGTGGAGGCAGTAATTACTAGAAGGCCACAGTCTCAGGCTATGCCTCATTAGGGATGATCAGTCAAGTTTCGTTATCAAGATTAGTGTCCAGTTCGGGATCATCTCTTTTGGGGGAAATCAGTGCCAAGATATTGGCTTCTGAGTCCATCAGAGATGTCAAATTCAGTTTAACCTCCTTATTCAGATAGGGGAGTAGCAGACCGTCTGCACGTAGGCAATAAGATAATTTCTTGCGTGGTGTTGAGGGCGGGCTGTTCTTGTTAAATGTACAATGCTTCTAATATCCTAAGGCGGCTGCTGTCGGAAATACTGCCATTGATATTATTGTGCTCCCTTATTATGTTATAGATATGGACCTGTAAACAGGGCATTTCTATTGCCTCTGGATGCATGTGCCAGGATAATATTTTAAAGACTCATCCTTGACATACCCAGGGTTAAAAGTAGGTGCCAGGACATCTGTGTTGCAGGGCATTTACATAGGTATACTGAGTATGTCTTGTTCGGGTTATCCTGCACAGCATGGCCAGGTTGGTTTTCCATAATTAAAATGTTAGGTTTCTGAAAAATGATAATAAATCATAATGTTGACTTCAGTTTCTTCTTTGACGGCAAAAACATTGACTTTGATAACATTTTCCGTGGCCTTTCCATCATCAAGGTAATGCTTATGCATTAGGCCCTTGTAATATGAATTAATTTTGGTTTTTTTTTTTTTTTTTTTTTTTTTGTATTGGCTGGTAGATTAATGGTGTACCATTTTCCAATAGGTTTCTTAATTTCCTAAATGTATTTTATAGTTAAAAAAACCCTTATTAACTAAAATTGGCTATATTTTGTCCATTTGTTCGTGTGTGCCTTTCCAAGATGAACAGTGTGAGAAAATAACACTGTATCTATTCCTCGTTTCTTTATTTTTTCTACCTGCATAAATTCATGATGCAAAATAAAATGTTATAGCTTTTAAGAATATATATATATATATATATATATATATATATATATATATATATATATATATATATATATATATATATATATATATATATATATATATATATATATACACACACACTCACACACACACACATATATATATATATATATATATATATATATATATATATATATATATATATATATATATATATATATAAAATATATATTTTACTGTATATACAGTATATGCCCATTAAAAGATAATGAAAAGGCAGAGATTCTGAATCTTGCTAATGGCACTTAGGTCACCTTAAGCATTGAACATTCTAATACTTTCAATTCTTGGTTTTGCATAACTTTATCAACCTACGCTACTTTATTATCTGCATATTCTTATGAAGAACTCACAAAACCTATAGGAGACGGTAACGAACAATAGGTAGCGAAGAATGTCCGAAGAACATAGGAATAATGTTTTAAAGTTTAGACATCAAAGCTTGAATATGATTCAGACAGATCAAGGACAAAATTTGTAAATTGGAACAAGATGAATGCTCTTGTTGTACTTACGATGGTCATCAATATGATTTGTGTTAAAGAAAGAGCAACATCTTCTGGATTGTATTTTGCTTATTCAATACTCTCATAATCAGAGTATAATACCAAAGATAAAGATTTACCTGCTGTAACATAATTCTGTAAACTGATCAAGAACTACATTAATGCTAAGTAAAGTCCATGTTTACATATCTTCCTTAAAGATGAAAGTCAGGGATTTTACTTGGTAGTTAAACGGAATTTTAATCAATTTCTTTATTATTTATTCCATATGAAATATCGTTGTCCGGAGAGGAATATAAAAAGGCAAGAATGATATTGATGACGGTGTTGATAAAACTAATAGATTTCTACCTCATATTGGGATCTAACCTGCGCCACTTATAAGTACTAAACAAGATTTTCCACCTATATACCAGAGCTTTATTCAATTGTTTTAACTAATGATAATTATATTGATGAGAGTGATATCAGTGATGATGATATTAGGCTGATAACTATACCTCTTCATGCAATATCATTATCAACACTTTATACATGAGATTTATTCAGTATGAAAAATTCAATAAAAGCTATTATATATTAATGTCCATATGAAACACTGAAGCCTAAAAGGATAAAGTAATATCAAATAGTTATCAGGATGTTTTATTAAAAATAACCTACTGGAAAAGGTAATCATATCAGTACTTCAATTGTTCAATGGCCACATTCCTTTTGGTAAGAGTAAAAGAGACTCTTTAGCTATGGTAAGCAGCTCTTCTAGGAGAAGGAGACTCCAAAATCAAACCATTGTTCTCCAATCTTGGGTAGTGCAATAGGCTCTGTATCATGGTCTTCCACTGTCTTGGATTAGAGTTCTCTTGCTTGAGGGTACACTTTGGCAAACTATTTTATCTTATTTTTCTTCCTCGTGTTTTGTTAAAGTTTTTATAGTGTATGTGGGAAATATTTTTTTTCTATATTTTACCGTTCTTAAAATAGTTTATGTTTTCCCTTTTTTTCCTTTCCTCACTGGGCTATTTTCCCTATTGGAACCTCTTGGGTTATAGCAACCTGATGTTCCAACTATGGTTGTAGCTTAGCAAGAAATAGTATTTATAATAATAATGATCAGCAACTTATCAAGAGAAGAAATCTATTCCAATATCTAATGTTTTATAAGAGAATTAATAAGGACTGTTCTGATAAGGGTACCATTATCACTAATAAGATTGTCTAAGGGAACCTGTCGTGATAATGAGTCCTTTAGACTGTGATAATTACAAGATTTACGCAGAGCAGACTATAGCATCTAAACTCTGATTACAGAAGAGATAACATGCCTCAGGATAAAAGAAAAATCTGTGGAATATGCAATGTAAAAGGGAAGGCTCAGAAAGCTTGCCTATACTACTATAGCCATATAGAGGCTGTAAAAAACACAAAAGGTGTTTTAGAAAAAAAAAGACGTTATTTTGCAGAAAAAAAAATTATCTAAAAACAAGATTAGTTTTTTACATTATTTTACAACACATCTTATTGCTTCCTAATCCACAAACAATGGCTAACTATTGTTGTATTATCTTTATGATATAATACAATAGCTCCTTGCAGTTTATTATGCATATGAATCTTATTGAAATTATTTACATGTACAAGAGCTTCTTGCTAAGTCATGAAAATAAGATAGATAGTTATTACTACATTCATTCATTCTATTGCTATCCAAACAAATACTGTCAGAGTTTGGGTAACGAGGTACCTTAACGCTAGAAAGAATTCTCAAATCTGAAGCTTCCTGTGAAATCCAGATGGAGGTTAACCATCACTGCTAGCAGTCAATCGAAAAAAAACGAACATAAACTGCAGAAGCTGGCAATTGATTAGGAGGCCAAGAAGGGGTTAGACCAGAGTACAAAGCAAACAAAACTCTCAGAAGTTTTATGGGACAAAAACTCTTGATATCATCAATTACTGAAGCCTCTGTACTACAATAAATATGGTTGGAGGAGACCATCAGTATTTTGAAACTGTCCAAAACGTTTAGCAATATGTCTAATTAAATCCATTATATTTTTGGTCTTCCTTTTAGGAATAACTGTCTGTTTAATAATTTTCTTACTATGGATTTCTTTTCTTTATATTTGAGTATATCAGACTAGCTATTTACGAGATAAAATCAGCCAAAAATTAGTTTAATCTTAAGGCATGTGGTCCATTAAAAATGTATCTTGAGATCCATGACTCGTCATCTATACGTGAAAATATTATAAACATTTTGTTTGACAGAGGTAGAGATAGAGCAGTATTGTTTAGAAATGGACGGTGTTTGACCTAGTTTGATAAACAAGAGGTAAATTAAAATTTGTGGAGGCTGTATTCAAGCCCTCATTTATAAGTGAAAAAACAATTAAAAATTGGTTGGAAGGAGAACCTACATAAGGAATTTGTTTGGCCACGATCATCAGAAACTACTTTCATCTCTGATATATTCTGTTAATCCATTTGTAACTTGGAAAAATTTAAATCTACTTCCAAACGGAGTTAGGTAAAAGAAAAAAAAATATGAGAAAATCTTTTAAAAATCTATAGTAACTATGACACTAAATACTTTATGTTTTGATGAGGGAGTTTGCTGCTCTCGAAGTGTATGATATTGCATTTTAATGCTTTCGAAAACTGTTTTTTTTTTCTTCAATGTTTTGTTTTTTATCGAATTTCAATACTTAAATAACGAATCATTGATAAAAATAGCCAATGGTTATGCTGGGATGTAATGGTTTAATGTGAAATACAGGTCTATTGTTATTGGGAAATTTTGCATGTGTTGTAGTTTTAACGGTTACGATGCAATATTAAATTTTCTTTAATCTTTTAGATTAATCATATAAATATTTTCTTTCTCAAAAGAGTTAAATGTTTATTATATTCATCATATAACATTCAGCTATATGACTGTCTGATTAATTGACGGACTAAT